>NC_090937.1:423272579-423575610 GCF_040938575.1 Ambystoma mexicanum | reverse complement strand
GATGACATCACTGATGACATCACATGTGTATGTACTTTTCATGAAATATGTGTACAAGGGATTCTTATTATAATGTTGCGAAACAAGTGTCAAGGATAATTGCAATAAATGTCATACCCTAATTAGTGCATTGAACGATGCATTGATATAAATAGCATTCTATTATGGGGTTCTATCTAGTATACTAAGCTTCTCATACAGAAACATAACATTGTGTGCAGTGTACAAGTAATTGTGACACAGTACTCTGCAGGGGGGAGCGACTACGTAGTGCTTTTGAGACTATCGTCTCAGAGCTCGAGAAGATCTGCTCACTACCCAAATAAAACCCACTCTACATCTTCCTCTCTCAGCTCGCCCTTTCTTATCCCTGTGGTTGGTGTCCCCCCTTTACCTTCCTTTCTCCTCCTCTCCTAGTGTGTCGTGTATAAAAAACCAAAAAAAATACAACATATCAAAAATCAAAAAAAAAATAAGGCTCTTTTCAGAGCCGCCTTTCACAGTTAAAAAATAGAAGTGAAAATAAATGAAGCAGGGACCTTTGTATTTTTTAGAAGTCTGCGGACAGTTCGCGAACATTTAAAAAATTGGGTTGCTACCCTATCACAAACATTCCAATTTTTTCTGGGAGGAAGTGGTGGCTCTGAAAAGATTCTTTGGGAGGTGTTTGTAAGTCAAAAATTATGAATGCTTAACACCTACTTCAAAATGGATGTTGTAATTCCAAAAAAGGTCGCAATGCATTTTGTATATTTCTCAGAAAAATCTGATTGCCACCTTAAGTAAGATGGACTCCATCTTTGCGAAAAATGTTTGTACTACGAAACAGAATATTTTCATTGTGAAAAGAAGACATGCCAAAATCTTTTAGAAAGGCACAAACAGCTTTATTAACATTGCGCCTTGCTTTTTCCATTTGTGGACCAAATGAAGAAGAACGAAGCCACATTTTTCTCTGCGCAATCCGTGAAAATATCACTTGAGAATTAGGAAACATGTCCATAACCTTCCCAAGTCCTTCTTTCATAGCAAATTGCAAAACAATTCCAGTCACATGTCCTAAACTGTTCCCTCCACAATGAATTACAATTATGTCTGGATGTTGCTCTGTCTCCAAAGTAGCACAGAGAGGTAGCAAGTCCAACCACTTAATTCCATGTACTCCATGCCAGTGAACTTGCACATGTGGGAATCGAAGATCTACAGCTACTCCACAGCTTTCTGCATGCACCTTCAACCAATATATCCATGAATCTCCCAAAATCCATACAATCTTTTTCCTAAAACACACAGACATAGCTATCTGTTGTTCTCTCAGCAAAAACAGTATATGAGAAACTCTCTTCTGGCACAACACACCCACTAAACTTCCTGACCAATCCCTTTCAGTACTCATTCTCATTTGCATGACTTCTGAACCCAAAAATCCCTGGATGTAACTCCTAATGTCCGCAAACTACCGCCATGTCCGCAGACATATTGTAACATGAACAGCCATTCTACCATTTCCACTTCACTCTCTCTGCCATTCCCTCATTGGATGTAGCTAAGAAGTCACATGACCATGCACCAATCACATTCAAGACCTCTACATCTAACTGCATCATCATAGATCAGCACTGCAAATGTACTGTGAATCTCTGAGTACAAGTGTCATATCATTGGCAAGCACCATCTACCAGAAATACTGTACAAGTCTCCAAGATTTCTACTTGCAGCTCCATGCATATCCATATGCATGAACACAAACTTCAGGTATGCATATTTTTTTGTACAGTAGATGAACACATTTTCAAACAAACTTTTAGCTTGTGTAATCTGTAAAATGAATTTACTGTATTTTTTCCAATTTCCTACAATCAACTATCACTTATAAACCTTTATACTATTTACTTTCTTTATACACACACACTCAAATCATGTTAAACTAACATTTTTTAAATGAAATATATAGACTACATATATTCAAACAAAATTGCATGCAAGCACAATCTATGTTTAAATCTTTAAAAAAATACTTTTACAATTTCATATTTTTTTTAAAATTTATTTATTTACTTAATTACTTTAATTTAGACATGACATTGAGGCGCTATTACCTAGAACAGCTTAGTTACAGAAATAGTGGTATTCACTGGTATATTATAAATTTCACAAGACATAGTAAAGATATTTTCTTTGCTACAGTTAGTCATTCAATACAATTTGTTCATTAAGAACATATCATATGTACTGAACTGATGCAATGTATCTTATGTAAATAAATTAGTTTAATGTTTTTAAAGAAGGCGTTGAGGATTTCAATTAAAAAAATCAATATCTAAATTAAAAACAGCGCTATATACAAACAAAGTTACTAATTTGAAGCTTTTACAATTACAGTGAAGACCAGTCTCCTGAAAAGAAGCAGCCAAATTCGAAGAACAAAGAAGAACTAAGAAGTTACCTGTTAATTTAAGAAAAAAAGTAAGTAGAATATCACCATAATATTTGTATTATTACTCAAACATACTATAACGTTAATAAAAGCTATTTCTGTGCCTAAAAATAGAAATTGTGTACCATTTTGTCCAAAAATCTCCATGTCTTAAACAGCGATTTACAGCCAGAATGGCCCACAAATTCCTATTTTTGGACACACAAATTACCCAACTGAACCGCTACAATTTTCATATTATAGAACAAACAATTGTTTTAATTGTATACATTAGATTTACTATTTGTACTTTTCCACACCACTAGCTTACTATTTTTTGTCATCTGAACCCAAGTTTAGTAACACATAAATTCAGGAATACCTATCCCTACTAGTTGTAGTTCATAATGCACAATCACACACCATTACATACATCTTTATCATCTTACTCAAACACTCATGCACACAGCACACATACATTGCAGAACACCCCAACCCATACCTTCTTTATTTTTTTCAACATACCCTAAAGAATGCCTACCAAAAGTCAAGTCCGTAGAAAGCAACGCAAAAGTAGACCAAATGAAAATAAAAGTGTCCAACATAAGCATCCATCTCTAGCAGAATTTGTAAAAAAAGTTGAAACAAAACAGCTAATACAGTCATTTAGTGAAACACAAGAAGTTTCAAGTACAAAAACTTTGCCTCCTCTATCAAAACGTAAAACAAACCAAAAAACATTTAACAGAAAATCAGCTATCACTACAGATAAAACTACTTCTTTAAATTTTAATATAGTGCAAAGTAAGCATACCAAGAAAAGTATTTTAGCCAAAATGTACCGTCACAAAGTCCTTCAAAATCTTATAAAAACAGGAGAGAAATCAGGTTCAATGCTTAAAACCTATTGTAGGAAATTAATCTTAGAAGTGTTGATGGACTGTGCAATTCTTCTCAAAAGAAAGTTATTTATTTTACTGTTAAACAAAATGAAACCACTAATAAAACTAATAACTAAATTACAAAAAAGACTTCTCAATAAGCGAAATGTCAACAGAAAGAACTTCTTAAGTATCTGCAGGGGTGAATGGAATCACACTACGAGCACAGAACCATATTTTAATGAAGAAGCGTACAAACAAAAGCAAACAAATACAATTGCGATACATAGCAGTGGTCGAGGTTATGAAAAAGTGAATAATACCATAATGGAACAAGAAGTACTCCTTACAAAAATATGCCCTGAAAACTTAGAATTACCCCTCCATTCAACTGAATCAGAGTCTTGGCCATGCACCCAAGACTCTATGCCCTGGCAACAACCACCGCAGCATATCACATCCATAGAGTCAAACATTTCAACTATGGTCTATGGAAACTTTTAATGTCCGCGGACATTATGAGTGTTCTTAGAACACTTTCAACTTGCCAGCGAACAATACGGACAGCGTTTTCAGGACACCCCCTACGAACATTTCAGAACAACGCGATAGTTCTTAGAACACTTTCAACTTGATAACGAACAATACGGACAGCGTCCTCAGGACACCCCCATTTTGTTTATTTGCAAACATTTCAGGACACCGCGAGTGTTCTTAGAACAAATTCAACTTGTCAGCGAACAATACGGACTACGCCTTCAGGACACCCCCTGCAAACATTCCAGGACACCGCGAGTGTTCTTAGAAACGTCTTCAGAACACCCCCATTTTGTTTATTTGCGAACATTTCAGGACACCACGAGTGTTCTTAGAACACATTCAACTTGACAGAGAACAATACGGACAGCGTCCTCAGGACACCCCCATTGTGTTTATTTGCGAACATTTCAGGACACTGCGAGTGTTCTTAGAAGCGTCTTCAGAACACCACCATCTTGTTTATTTGCGAACATTTCAGGACACCGCGAGAGTTCTTAGAACACATTCAACTTGCCAGCCACAACCCCCCATTCATATTTGCGAACATTTCAGGACACAGCGAGTGTTCGACAACGTCTTTAGAACACCCCCATTTTGTGTAATTGCAAACATTTCAGGACACTGCGAGTGTTCTTAGAACACATTCAACTTGACAGAGAACAATACGGACAGCGTCCTCAGTACACCCCATACGAACATTCCCCGGACACCGCAAGTGTTCTTAGAAACGTCTTCAGAACACCCCCATTTTGTCTATTTGCGAACATTTCAGGACACCGCGAGTGTTCTCAGAACACATTCAACTTGCCAGCCACAACCCCCATTCATATTTGCAAACATTTCAGGACACAGCGAGTGTTCGACAACGTCTTCAGAACACCCCCATTTTGTGTACTTGCAAACATTCCAGGACACCGCGAGTGTTCTTAGAACACATTCAACTTGACAGAGAACAATACGGAGAGCGTCCTCAGGACACCCCCTACGAGCATTCCCCGGACAACGCAAGTGTTCTTAGACACGTCTTCAGAACACCCCCATTTTGTTTATTTGCAAACATTTCATGACACCGTGAGTGTTCTCAGAACACATTCAACTTGCCAGCCTCAACCCCCATTCATATTTGCGAACATTTCAGGACACAGCGAGTGTTCGACAACGTCTTCAGAACACCCCCATTTTGTGTATTTGCGAACATTTCAGGACACCGCGAGTGTTCTTAGAACACATTCAACTTGACAGAGAACAATACGGACCGCGTCCTCAGGACACCCCCTACGAACATTCCCCGGACAACGTGAATTTTCTTAGAAGCGTCTTCAGAACACCCCCATTTTGTTTATTTGCGAACATTTCAGGACACAGTGAGTGTTCTTAGAACACATTCAACGTGACAGAGAACAATATGGACAGCGTCCTCAGAACACCCCCATTTAGTTTATTTGCGAACATTTCAGGACACCGCGAGAGTTCTTAGAACACATTCAACTTGCCAGCCACAACCCCCATTCACATTTGCGAACATTTCAGGACACAGCGAGTGTTCGACAATGTCTTCAGAACACCCCATTTTGTGTATTTGCGAACATTTCAGGACACCGCAAGTGTTCTTAGAACACATTCAACTTGACAGAGAACAATACGGACAGAGTCCTCAGGACACCCCCTACGAACATTCCCCGGACACCGCGAGTGTTCTTAGAAGCGTCTTCAAAACACCCCCATTTTGTTTATTTGCGAACATTTCAGGACACCGCGAGTGTTCTTAGAACACATTCAACGTGACAGAGAACAATACGGACAGCGTCCTCAGAACACCCCCATTTTGTTGATTTGCGAACATTTCAGGACACCGCGAGTGTTCTTAGAACACATTCAACTTGTCAGCCACAACCCCCATTCATATTTGCGAACATTTCAGGACACAGCGAGTGTTTGACAACGTATTCAGAACACCCCCATTTTGTGTAATTGCGAACATTTCAGGACACCGCGAGTGTTCTTAGAACACATTCAACTTGACAGAGAACAATACGGACAGCGTCCTCAGTACACCCCATACGAACATTCCCCGGACACCGCAAGTGTTCTTAGAAACGTCTTCAGAACACCGCTATTTTGTCTATTTGCGAACATTTCAGGACACCGCAAGTGTTCTCAGAACACATTCAACTTGCCAGCCACAACCCCCATTCATATTTGCAAACATTTCAGGACACAGCGAGTGTTCGACAACGTCTTCAGAACACCCCCATGTTGTGTATTTGCGAACATTCCAGGACACCGCGAGTGTTCTTAGAACACATTCAACTTGAGAGAGAACAATACGGACAGCGTCCTCAGGACACCCCCTACGAGCATTCCCCGGACAACGCGAGTGTTCTTAGACGCGTCTTCAGAACACCCCCATTTTGTGTATTTGCAAACATTTCATGACACCGTGAGTGTTCTCAGAACACGTTCAACTTGCCAGCCACAACCCCCATTCATATTTGCGAACATTTCAGGACACAGCGAGTGTTCGACAACGTCTTCAGAACACCCCCATTTTGTGTATTTGCGAACATTTCAGGACACCGCGAGTGTTCTTAGAACACATTCAACTTGACAGAGAACAATACGGACCGCGTCCTCAGGCACCCCTATGAACATTCCCCGGACAACGCAAATGTTCTTAGAAGCGTCTTCAGAACACCCCCATTTTGTTTATTTGCGAACATTTCAGGACACAGCGAGTGTTCTTAGAACACATTCAACTTGCCAGCCACAACCCCCATTCACATTTGCGAACATTTCAGGTCACAGCGAGTGTTCGACAATGTCTTCAGAACACCCCATTTTGTGTATTTGCGAACATTTCAGGACACCGCAAGTGTTCTTAGAACACATTCAACTTGACAGAGAACAATACGGACAGAGTCCTCAGGACACCCCCTACGAACATTCCCCGGACACCGCGAGTGTTCTTAGAAGCGTCTTCAGAACACCCCCATTTTGTTTATTTGCGAACATTTCAGGACACCGCGAGTGTTCTTAGAACACATTCAACGTGACAGAGAACAATACGGACAGCGTCCTCAGAACACCCCCATTTTGTTTATTTGCGAACATTTCAGGACACCGCGAGTGTTCTCAGAACACATTCAACTTGTCAGCCACAACCCCCATTCATATTTGCGAACATTTCAGGACACAGCAAGTGTTTGACAACGTATTCAGAACACCCCCATTTTGTGTATTTGCGAACATTTCAGGACACCGCAAGTGTTCTTAGAACACATTCAACTTGACAGAGAACAATACGAACAGCGTCCTCAGGACACCCCCTACGAACATTCCCTGGACACCGCGAGTGTTCTTAGAAGCGTCTTCAAAAAACCCCTATTTTGTTTATTTGTGAACATTTCAGGACACCGCGAGTGTTCTTAGAACACATTCAACGTGACAGAGAACAATACGGACAACGTCTTCAGAACACCCCCATTTTGTGTATGTATCGAACATATCAGGACACTGCGAGTGTTCTTAGAACACATTCAACTTGACAACGAACAATACGGACAGCGTCCTCAGGACACCCCCATTTTGTTTATTTGCGAACATTTCAGGACACCGCAAGTGTTCTTAGAACAGTTTCAGCTTGCTTGCGAACAAAACAGGCACATATTGAGTCCTCAGAACACCCCCCATTCAGTTTATTTAGAACATTTCACAACACCCGTGATGTCCGCAGACAAATTGAACACAAAAGAAAGTCTAACACATAAAAAAACACAACTTTCATCCTATCTCATACACTCCCACCCTCCCCAAACACTCCTACACACCAACACACTCTACTAAATACAAATTTTGAATAAAGTTTCAGCACGCTGTCCGCGGACGTCCGTGAATCCAAGATGGCGGGCTCTACCGAAAATCTGACGCGCTTCACGCTCCACGCTCCACGCCGTCCAATCAGCGAACACGTTGCATGTCCGCTGACATCATGCAAGCCGATTGGCCAATCAGTACACTGTCCGCGGAGCGAACAGGGAAATGTGTCCGCAGACCGAACAACGTTCTTAAAGGGACGTTATGGTTCCAAGTAAAACCGAAAACCCCCTGAAATTTGCAGTTATGGTAAGCTAAGCAACCATAAGTCGTGCCACCACCGTGCACTGCTAAGCCTAACACCCAGGACATCAAAGATGACATCACAAATGTCATTGATGACATCACTGATGACATCACATGTGCATTTACCTTTCATGAAAAGTCTGTACAAGGGATTCTTAGTGTAATGTTAATAAAAAAAAGTGTCAAAGATTATTGGAATAAATATCAAGTGCTAATCAGTGCATTAAGCTATGCATTGATATAAATAGCATTCTATTATTAACTTCAATCCAGTATACTAAGGCACTCATGTAGAAACATAGGCATTGTGTTCAGCATACATGATGGAGGTCCAATATTCATAAGCTTGCCATGTGGAATAGTGAAATGATAACTGTTTTCATATTAGAGTTTTGCGTACAGTGAAACTTGTGATAAGTAGGTAATAAAACCTACTTACTACATAATTGCATTATTATAGACAAATCACAAAGAGACAACACCAGATACAAATATGAATATATAAAAGGGAATTGAAGTAAGAAAAAGAAACAGCAATAGTAGCAGAACGTGTTCATTACCTAACTGATTACCTTTATGCAGAGAAATGATTGCTCTGTTTCAAAGCTGTTACTTACCCTATCTATATATATATATATATCACATGATGTGTCTGGACCCTAAGGAAAATAGTGTGAGTACAACATATTAAAATATGAACATATACAGGGAAAGTACAGTAATAAAAAAACATCAAACGTATCAGAAAGTGCTGATAAATCTACTGATAATTTTAATGCACAAAAAGGATTGCTGTCTTTCAAGGTTGTGTCTTCCCCTATGTATATGTTTCATATGATATGACTGGACCATAAGGGCATTATTCTAAGAACATACTTGAAGGATAAGTCTACGAATATAGTAATTTACAATTTTTAGTTCCTGACTGTTACTGAAGGAAATCATGTGGCCTAGATATGTCAGGAAAGGAAAAAAGGGGGAGTCATTCATGTGATGTCATCAGTGATGTCATCAATGACATTTTTGATGTCATCGTTGATGTCCTGGGTGTTAGGCTTAGCAGTGCACGGTGGTGGCGCGAGTTATGGTTGCTTAGCTTACCATAACTGTCGAATTTCAGGGGGTTTTCGGTTTTACTTGGAACCATAACGTCCCTTTAACAAAGTTTTTTCACTGAGTATATATATATATATATATATATATATATATATATATATATATATATATATATATATATATATATATATATATATATATATTACACAGCCACGGTAGTGGCCATGTAGTTATGGTTAAGTTGCTGTTTCCATAGGAAGAGCACTTTTTGGGTGGCTTATAACTCCGCTCCCCCTGGACGAATCCTCACCAAACTTTGCAGAAAAAGTATATGGGTCACTCTGAATTCTGCAAAGTTTGGAGATGTTTGGGACAGGGGGAGCAAAGTTATAGGGGGGGTCCCAAAACATATTTTCCCATAGACTGAATGGGGGGAAAACTTTGCGCATGGCTACAGGTGAACCCGCTGGACGGATTTGCACCAAATTTGTGCCAGGGTCAGGGGCAGGGGCTTGGACCCGAAAGTGTGCTTTAGTAAATTTGGTGACAATCCGTCTAGTACTTTCCTTTAAAATGACCAAAAAATATGTCTGAATAAATTAGTGATAACTATGTCCACTCCGCGGTCACATTTCCCTGTTTGCTCCGCGGACATGATACCGATTGTCCAGGGGGGGTGGCGTCATCACCGTGGACACGCGAAGTCTGCGCCGATGGCTACAGTGAGCCGTGATGTACGTCAGAATGTGTGGATGCGCCCGACATCTTGGATCCGAAGACAGCGTGCTACTTACCAGGGGCGAAATGCTGTTTTCAAAACTTTTTGCTCTCCTACAGTGCGTGGGGAGGATCACAGAGTAAGAGACAGATGAAATACTGTACTTGTTTGGCCGGCAATTGTCTATTATATATTCTGCATTGGCGCCTTCTTCAGGATGTTTGGACATGCAGAAAATGAAGGATCTAATAAGGCTACTATTTGAGTCCGTGCTGTGTACAGGCACCTTGAAAATGTTCGCAGGACACGCGTGGCGTTAGTGACTATTAATTTTGAGTATATTTCCTGATTACATTACATTTTCCTATTGGTGTGTTATTCCTTAGTACGCCACCATGGTCGTGACATGCTGCAGTGGTTGTGGACAGGGCCTAGAGTCTTGGATGCATGACCGTAAGCCGTAGGCCGAAGGCCATACTTCCAAGACTGTATGCCCTGCCCACTACCACCGCTGCATGTCACGACCATGGCTACATGTGTAGTATTGATTATCCCTTACATGCTTGAGGGGAGAGTGTACAGTGTTGGGTGCATGGCCAAAGGCCAAAGGCCATGCACCCAACAAGAAAGTTATAAGCACTGGAGTTATAAACCAGTGCACATCAACACATTGCAATAATATCTATGTACAAAGAGGTAGGAGTGCAATGTCTGGCCGGAATAAGTGAAGCATAGCACACCTATCAATACACCCGTACTACTGTACATCACTGAGGTGGTTGTGGGCAGGATGTATAGTTTTGCTTGCATGGCTGCAGCAGGTAGCCCATATATCATACTCGTAAAACCCTAGGCCCTGCCCAGAAACACCACTTCATATTACTGCAGTGCATACACTCGTCCTATAGGTTAGCATGTCAGATGGTTCTGGGGAGGGTGTACAGTCTTGGCTGCATGGCCGAAGCCCATGCACCCAGTAACGACCTTGTTAGCGGTGGAAGTATAAGCCATTGTACACCTATACATTCAAAAGTATGTGGACATATATCTTAACATCTAGGTCCTGCCGGCACCCACTGCAGCACATTCGAGAGGGATGTTCGTGGCTGTGTTACTTTGGTGGAGTGGCTGTTTCCATAGAAAGAACTGTTTTTGGCTGCCTTATAAATCTCCTACCCTTGGACTAATTGTCGCCTAACTTTGGAAAACAAATATATTGCCCACTCTGACTTTGGTTGGAAAGTTTGGTCATGTTTGGTGCAGGGGGGCGAAAGTTATAAGGGGGAGGGGTTCTCAAAACATCTTTTTTCCCCTTACACTGAACGGGGGGAAAAGGTCGTGCTCACGACCATGTGGCTCTTTCCCAGATTGTCTGCAAAATAGCGTGCAGTAAGGTAGCTTTGTTCGGTGGCCCCCTCTCTTCTACTAATGTTTTCGTGCACGCGGATACCGCCAGAAACAGCTCCAAAACAAGAGAGCATTAGATTTCTCACACTCAAGTAATAGTATTTCACAAGGTGACCTTTGAGGGGGCCCAATGAGCTGTGGAAGCACAAAGTGAAAAAGTGTAATTTTCTTGTCTGCAAAATGATTCATTTAAATGGAAGTTTGTGCTCACTGCACCATGAACAATTACAGCGTGTGGATTAAAATGTGTTTTGCACTAATATTTCCCTCAAATTGGCCTCTACAGTTTTGAGAACTAAGGCCATCATCTGCACTGTTTGCTTGAAACAGCGCTTCTGAAGCTGTATGGGAGTACAGGTTGTGATAATTAGATTTCAAGCAAGCAATGGTCTGGGTGTTAGTGTTAGCAGTGCACAGGGGCGGTGGCAGGGTTGGGGGCTTAGTTTACCATAACTGATGAATTTCAGGGGTTTTTCAGTTTTAATTTGAAGCATAAAGGGGAGGTCAAAAGTATTTTTGTAGTGAAGTGTACAGGTTTTTGTTAGGGCAACTTAATCATAACGTCCCCTCAACAAAGTTTTTTTTTTAGTGAAACAAAATGAAATGTATTTTATAACAAAATAAAAAAGAACATTATTTATGTTTTTCTTTCATAATGATACCAAGTGAATACTGATTGTATTCCAAGTACAAAACCATTAACAGGTTGTATTCATTAATCATACTGTTAGGGAGAATTCTCATGAATGGCTAATTTCCCTTACCTAATGAGTCCCTCAGCAGCTTTGCTGGATTTCTCAGATTTTTTTTTTCTAGGATTTCTTTTGTCATCTGGTAAGAGTGTGAGCCTTTTCCCACTCTTACATGTGTTTTGCTGTGTGTGTGTTTTACCATTTGTGTGATCTTGGGCTCTGGAGCCTCACCTACTCCATGAGCACCCTTTTTGTGTGTGTTACAAAGCACCTTCAGTGCAGTGACACAGGGTTGCCTTTTAGACTTCCCACTGACTCCATTTTTCTAGGACTGACTAGTGTCTCCCAGAAACATGTAAAGTTGCCATTAACTTTATGTAGTCTCTTTAAACTACAGACCCAGTACACCCCATGTTACATGGAGTATTGGAAAGAGTTAATTTCTATCCCTTTTTGTCTGTTCTTCTTGGAGCACTGTTTCGCTCCCTTTACATCAAGACTTGGCTGGTTACAGTGGTAACTACACTAATTTTCCTACCGCGGTTATCTTATATAACCATGGTATTGTTTTAGGCTATTATATTAGCCTCGAACATAAACCCGCTTGACCAATTAAATTTTATTTTGGCTACGGCTGGGTTTATTCACCATTTCTTTTTGTTAAAGTCTTTCTTGTGTTCTTCTCTGCGTGCCAAACTGGGGTTGACTCCTTTGTTTGCCGTCTTTTCGTGGGCTTCTGCACAAAAGCCCTCCCTAAGGCACCTGAAAGTCTGGGTAGGCAGGATGTGAGGGAGGAGTCTTTGGACCCCTGCCATGGTTCCCTTGGTAACCCAAGTCACATTCCTGTTTGATTGGCTGGGTGACTGTCCTTGCCAGGACAGCCACCCTGCTGTGTGATTGACAGCTAGGCCGAATGAATGGGGAAAAACTGCAAAAAAAGCAGGTCACTGTGACTGGAAAGGCAGAGTCGCCACTGGAACGAAAGAACTAATGAGGAGCTGATGGAAGAGGACCCCTTCAATGACTCAAGCGCCCGGTGAAGCCCTGCTGCAGGTCCGTATCTTCAGAATCTGACGACAGAGAAGATCCTCCAGGAAACTTCTTCCTTGAGCTGGTGGGACCAACCAGTTCACCCAAACTGCAAGCCAGGACCCCTTCCCTGGTCGAATTTGCTGTACAGAGCTACAGTTGGCCGGATAGCCAGGAAGGTCAGACCTTGCTTGGGTTTTAAGGAACGCACCTTTTATTTGTTGTTTTGCTCTGCTGCTGGTTTTTTCCATGGGTAGTGCAGGACCCTCCAGTCTTCCTAATTTGTGTCAGTCGGACAGTCGCTTCATGAATCATGAGCCTGCTGGAACTACCAAGAATGTCCGCCTCAGCTACAGCTTCCTCTCCGTTTTAAGAGTACTGTGAAAACCCGGTTGCTCGTTTCGTTCAGCCGCGGTGAAAGTGTGTGAATTTTTTTCTCCAATCCGAGGGCTTGTCCTTCTCTTCTCTTTGAACTAACTTTTCTACCAACCAACTTCGTCCGGAATCAGTGGCATGAACTTTAACGCGAACTACCCTGAACCGTGTGATCTTGAGCAAAAGACTTTTGTCCTATTGATTTTGGCCCTAAGCCTTTTCTACCTGATTCTATCACTGTAGTTCCTCTTGCTCTATTGCCCTGAGTACTTACCTGTTGGTGTGGTTCAATATCTATTAACTTTGTCTTTCCCTCCCTTTTAAATTGCTGGAGCGCCATTTTGTCTCACTTCATTTTGTGAGCTTAACTTGTCTGGGATTTAAGGGAAGTGGTGTGGTGTATTAAGGGTTTGATTTTTAAACTGCTTATAATAGTGTAATGTTATACAACTGAAGAGTAAAATAAATGTATATTCTTTTACTTGAAAACCTTGAGTCAGTGTTTGCCTGAATCATAGTAATTGCTGTCCTTTGTGTAACTATCTGATACTGCTCACTTACTCTTGAGATAGGTCTGGCTACTGTGTAGTACATGCTTGTACCAAAGGTGAATTTGTACTGTCACTTGTAGTATTAATTGTGTGTGGGGTTCCCAAAGGGTACTGCATATAATTCGGCCTAACACTGGTGTACAGCGGTGAGGATTAAAGTATAGTGCTGCTATTACCTTGGATCAACTAACCACTAGGCTAACATCACTAAAATATGAATCATGTCTGATATGGAAAGCCACAGTCAGGAAACCCTCCGGAGTTACACTGCTGATTATTTAAGACACATGTGTACAGAAAGGAAACTCTCTGCCAAAGGTAAAAAGAATGAATTGATTGAAAAGTTGTTAAAGAACCAAAGTCTGGGGAGTGGGCCTGAAATGCCTGACTCTCTAGTAAATGTGTAAAGTATTGAGGATTATTATATGTGTGTTAATGATGAGTTGGCAGATGTGTCTCCTAATGTAGGTCTCTCTGCCCCCTTGCCTGCTTTGCAACCTCAGTCCTTGTCCACTGGGACCCCCACGGGTCCTACACTCAGTCCTGAATTCATTGCTCTAGACAAAATGAGGCTTGAACTGAAATTCAAAAGTTTAAAAGCTCAAACTGAACAAAAACACCCAGAACTTAAGCTCAGAGAAATGGAGTTGAATCATGAACTAGAAATGAAAAGATTGTCTCTTGAAAATGCTTCTCTCCCAGAGTCTTCTAGGTCTTCCAGTCTTAAGAGTCTCTGTATGCCTAAAGAAATTGTGGGTGTGTATGAGGTTTAACTTGATATTTTGGATTGGTTGGAAATGTTCGAATATAACCATGGGATTCAAGGTCTCTCATGGAATCAATTGCTTCCCTGGCTCTTCTCTAGGCTAGCCCCTGTTGCATCTGATGTTTTAATGGAGTTGGGGGAGGTGGATAGGATTGATTATGAGTGTGTGAAGCTAGCTTTAATTGCTAGATTTGGGAAGACCCCTTTCCAGTACCTTAATAGGTTTATGTTACACTCACCTGGTATCCACGGGGGTGCCACATGATACTTGATGGACGTCTAAGTGCTACTCTGGACCCCTCTCTGCTTGGTTATGTGCCAGACATTGGGTAGCGCCTATAACAGGACAATGTAGGGTTAAGATACTGGTTCTGTGATGGGTGGACTCCCACCTCCCTCTGGTCCAAATTCCCTCCCTTGGGGTTATTGCTCACCTTTGTTTTTTTTGCGTTGAACTATCCATCCTGCGTCTCTGTGCAGGGGCGCGTGGTTGGAGCGGGCGTTCCATGGACCTAGTTGCTTCACTGGTCCGTGTGCCGTCAGGTCCAGACCGGCTGTGACTCTGACTCTGCTTGCTGTCTTCCAGGTGAGTTATAATGTATTTTCCGTCTTTATTCTGTCTCTTTCTTTCCCTCCGTTTTCTCTGTCTTCTCGGCGTCTTGCTCCACTATGCAGTTCCCTAACATTGTCTCTTATTTTCACAGGAATGGTTGCGATCTCGGAGTTGCCGCACCGATGGCAAAGACCATGGTGAGTTATTGATGCGCAGAGTGCTGCACTGTTTATTGTTGTTAATTGCTAACCTGTGTTCTCTTCTCTTCTTTGTACAGGTTGCAGTGATCTTCTGGAGTGATGAGTGATTAAAGCGCTGCTTGCCCAGGTAAGTGCTTTGTTAATGCTGACCTTGTTCCTTCACCCTTGCAGGTTGCGGTGAAACCCATAGAAGGGTGAGGTAAGAGAAGCGCAGGGTGCTGCCAGGACTCACTGTTTTCCCAGGTAAGTGTAAGAATTGTTATTAATGCTGTCCTTGTTTCTTTACCTTTGCAGGTTGCGGAGAACTCTGGAGATTGGCGAGGTAAGCGAAGTGCAGTATGGATTCAAGGCTGGTTACTTCACAGGTAAGTGTTCTTGCTCGCTAATGCTGTTCTTGTTCTTCCAGGTTATTAATGGAATCCGGATCTAGGGCTTCAGGATCGGGCCGTCGGAGAAGCAGATGAGCAGGAGCTGGACATGGTGAGCGTTATGCTGCAGGAGTGCAGAATAACGCAAAGCGTGTTCTGCTGTTTGGGTGTGGTTTAAATAGCCCAGGAAAGTAGTTCCAGGCCAAGTAGTTCCAAGCCCAGCCACACCCAAATCACTAGACCACATGGCTTGGTTCTAAAGAACTGAACTGTGTAATAGGCCTCCATGTTGGATTAAGGTCCAAAACTGGTATTACTTTATTCCTGATAATGAGCCTGGCACCAAAGGTGCCAGGACTGACTCCATGTATGTTTCTGATGGAGTTTTAAGGCTGTTGGGGCCAGTGTGAAGGGCTTTAGCCCCACTGCTGCCAGGGGGCTGTTATAACTGAGGGGTCAGGGGCATGGATCGTGACAGCACTCCCCCGTAATGCCCTTCTCAAGGTATTTCCTCTGTCTTGCCCTTGTTTGGTTGGATGGTTCAGATGAAATCGTCTTACCAGGCGTGGCTCATGGACGTGCTCGCTAGGCTCCCATGTCCTGTCCTGAGGGCCGTATCCCTTCCAATCCACTAAGTAATATAACTTGGACCTGGTGAGTTTAGAATCTAGGATGTCCTTGACTTCAAATTTGGGTTCTCTGTTAACCAGTACCGGATTTGGTGGTGTTTTGACCCGAGTTCCAGGCTGAACAGGTTTTAAGATTGAAACGTGGAATACGGGATGGATCTGCATATTTGGTGGTAAAGCTAGTTTTACTGCCACTGGATTTATAATAGCTTTGATGGTTTAGGGCCCTAGATATGTGGGATGAAATGTTTGAGTTCCTCTTATGGGCTTGTGCCGAGACGCCAACCAGACTGCATCTCCAACTTGGTAGTCTGGGGCTTTTCTTTGGTGTTGAGCAGAGAATCTTTTCTGTCTTTCTTTGGCTTGGATTAAGTGTTCTGCTGCCTTTTTGAAGGCTTGAGTGATGGTCGTATGTAAAGTCTTCACCACGGACATTTCCAAGGCCATGGGGTATCTAATTTGGAAGTATGTGGGGCCCGTCCATATACAGTATAGAATGGACTCTGTCCACTACTCGTGTCTTGTGTAGCGAGTTGTTATAGGCATATTCGCTATCCACAGCACATCTTTCCAGCTTTCTTCCACTTGATGTAACATGCACCGTAGGTATTGCTCTAGTGTCTGATTCGTCTGCTCCGTTTGGCCATCAGTTTGGGGACAGGCGAATATCGATTTGGGAAATTGCACAACTCTTCCTCCAGAAGTTAAACACAAACTGACTCCCTCGGTCAGAAATCAGGACAGAGGGAAAACCATGTAATTGTACGATTTGCTCTAAAAACACCTTTGCCAGACTGGATGCATTTGGTAGACCCTTAAGCGGAATGAAATGGGCCATTTTAGAGAATATGTCAACAACCACTAGGATAGTGTTGCACCCTTGACAGGGAGGCAGATCTGTGATGAAATTGAGGGAGAGTGTGTGCCAAGGTGCAGGTGGAATTTCCAGGGGTTGAAGAAGGCCTGCAGGTCTTTGTTTCTGGGATTTATTCTGTGCACAAATGCCACATGACAGATTAAACTGCGTAATGTCCTTTCGCCAGGTCGGCCACCAAAAATGTCTTTTCACCTTGGCTAGGGTCTTGGAAATTCCTGGATGTCCTTCTATCAGGGGGTCGTGATAACCAGAAATGACTTGGTCTTGTAGTGCCTTATTCGGTAGATATAAACACCCTCTGAAATAAGGCAGTTGGTTCTTTGTTGTGTAATGTTCACATTGAGTGGTACAGTCATGTAGAGCCTCGGTGTTCATTAGGAGCCGAATTTCCATTTGGAGTTCATCCAGAGATAACGTTGTTTTAAGTCCTAGTAGTTTGTAACCGGACTAATGGCCACCCACCGGTTCTGGGGTTGAATATGCGTTCTCATCAATACCCATGCAGGATAGGGCATCGGCTTTTGCGTTCTGGACTCCATGCTGGAGGCAGCTGTTTCCACTACATATGGGAGATCTGGGCGGGGGTATCGTAGCACCAGGGCTGAGGTAAATCTTTTCTTGAGTTCTTGGAAGGCTTTCTATGCCTCTTCTTTCCGTTGGAACAATTTGTTGTTTTTTCGTAATAAAGAAGTGATCGGTTGCACAATCTGAGAGAAATCCGGGCTGAATCGGTGATAAAAGTTTGCAAAGCCGAGCATACTTTGGGCACCTTTGATTGAAGATGGTGATGGCCAGTTAAGGATGGCATCTACTTTGTGCATATCGCCTCTGGGAGTGAGGACAAAACCAAGGAACTTGACTTTGGTGACATGGAGGGGCATTTTTCAAGTTTGGCGTATAGCTAGTGCTGTCAGAGTTTTGCAAGGATGGAGCGAACGTGCCTGACATGGTCCTGTTTAGAAGAGGAGTACACCAAGATGTTGTTGATGTAAACTAGAGCACATACGTCGATTAATTCCCGTAGTACATCGTTCATGAAGTACTGGAATGTGGCGGGAGCATTGCAAGGCCCAAAGGGCATCACCTGATATTCGTAGAGCCCATACTTAGTATGAAAGGTGATCTTCCATTCGTCTCCTTTCTTTACACACACGAGATAGTAAGCCCAACTGAGGTCTAAATTTGGGCATCCTTGACTTGGTCCAGCAGTTCTGGGATAAGGGGTAGAGGATAACGGTGTTTAACTGTTACCTGGTTTAGTGCACGGTAGTTGATGCATGTTCTCAAGTCCCCCTCCTTCTTGGGTATGAACAATAGGGGCGAGGCTGCCGGGGATTTGGACGGGCAGATAAAACTGTTTGCCACGTATTGGTCCAGATATGATTTCAAGTGGAGATTGTCAGGTTCGGTGAGTGCATAAATTCGACTACACAGGATTTGCGCACCAGGTATGAGGTCAATCTGACAGTCATATGGCCAGTGAGGGGGTAAAGTATTAGCCTGTTCTTTTTGGAAAATGTCTTGGAAATCATGGTATTTGCTTGGTAGTGTTCTTGTTACACCTAGTACCAATGCCTCTTTGTCTTGGACAGGTTTCTCTGGGTCAGACAATGGCATTTCCACTTGGTAGCACGCATGAGCACACTCATTGGAGAAGGCTAATTTCTTGGCTCACCAGTCGATGTTAGGATTGTGAGCCACCAACCACAGCATCCCTAGAATCACCCAGAACTGTGGGGCCTTGATAAGGTCGAAGGCAGTGGCTTACCGATGTCCGTCTTGGCACAGAAGGGTCAATTCTGCTGTGCATTGAATTACAGGAACAGAAGCTATCTCTGTGCCGTCGACATTTGTGACCTTCTCAGTTGTCATTTTCTGACAGAGGGGAAGCCCCATCCTTGTTGCCAGGCCTTGGTCTATGTAGTTACCAATGGTTCTGCTGTCTATGCATGCCTTCACAGCATGCATCCGAGATGGTTGTTGGTGACTGATCAAAATCACAGGCAGGGCAAGGTGTGAGGCATTCCGTCTTGCTGAGGTAATGTGGTAAGCTCTGGGGATGTTGAGTGCCGCTCTTAAGGAGTTATTTTGCAGCACCTGGAGTTTTTTCAAGATAAGGCTGTTAGTGCCAACATGCAGGGAATTTCAATAATCTAGCCTAGATAATATGAGGGCTCTGGCCAAGGTAATGCAGCTGTCCAATGAAAGGAAGGGTCTGCAAGCATTGATACGTTTTGATGTGTAGACCGCCGTGAGCCGTCACATTAACTTGTCTTGTTAGCATAAGTGCCCAGTATAGGTAAATGCCTAATATTTTCACTTCTATGGAGACATTAATAGTGATGTTGTTGACGTTGAAGGATTTAAATTGATCATCTAGTTTGTTTAGTCAGTTTTACGATCCGATAAGGAGTAACTCAGTTTTATCATCATTAAGAAATAGGCCATGGATAGCCATCCAAGCCTGTATTTTTTGGTATATTTCATTTAGTAGTTTGGAGTCAGTGTCGTAGGAACCTGTAATAGGAATGAGGATTTGGGTATCATCAGCATAATCAGTGTAGGTGACGCACAAGTCATCCAAGTGGTGAAAAAGTGGCTTAGTAAAAATGTTATATAGTGTAGGAGAAACACAGGAACCCTGTGGTACCCCACAAGAGACTGGGCCAGGCTCAGCAGCTGCCGTAGGTGCAAATACCCTCATAGTTCTGTTGGAGAGGAAGGACTGTATCGCATAGGGAGTCCTTAGTGGAGAAGCGGGCCATCAAGGTCAAATGTTTGCAGAGTAATTTGTGGTTGACCAGGTCAAAGGCTGCTGATAGGTCTAGTAGGAAGAGGAGCTCTAAGTTGACTTTGTCTTTGAACTCATCCATTTGGATTTTTAAGTCTATAAGAGATGATTCAGTACCGTGATCCAGTCTAAAGCCTGACAGGCGAAGGCCCAGGAGATTATTTGATTCTAAATGGTTTTGAATTTGCAGGTAAGCAGCCCTGTCCAAAATTTTGAGTAAGAATGGTAAAGTTGTTATGGGCTTATCATTTGTGGGGTTGTTAGGGTCTAGTGTGGGTTTTTTGAGTAAAAGCAGGACCCAGGCATCTTTAAGGTTGGTCGGGACAGTACTCGTTTTGAAGGAGGAATTTATTAGGGACGTGATGAACAGGGCAAGTTCCTCCACTGCGTCTTTGATGACTATAGCTGGGCAGATGTCACCTTAACATTTGGACTGTTTGAGAATTGAAATTATATTTTTTTCGTTCAATTCGAGAGACGGGAGCAATGTAAAAAGGAGTGTGAGGATTTGGAGGAGAATCCGTTAGCTCTAAGAATTGAGTGTCAGGTGGCAAGCTACGTTTTTTAGCTTCACTTTTTGTTTGTAGTAGTGACATTTTGTCCAGCAATGCTTTTTGGATGTGTGTGCACTAACTTGAGTCTTTGAGGCACAAATCTTAAGGTGACACAGGAGATTCTAGTTCTCGAAGGATAGCAAACAGCTCTTTGGCACCAGAGTTGGCATGCGTAATTCTTTCGTTAAAACCTCTACCTCAAGTTCCCGCCTTCCTTTTTCCAGATCTCTCTCCCCTCCACCAGTAACGTTTCCTTTGCTTTCTTCCTGCATTCTTCTAGTCTAATGATCTTTCCATCTCCCAATACCTTCCATTCCCTTCTCTTGCCTCCTTCCTCTACTCTCCTGCTACCTATCTTTGCTCATTTCTGAAGTCTCCTTGTCCTCAAACTTCCAGACTGTGAGCCAAGGAAGGCTACTTTATATACCAGTGCCTTTTATTTGATTATGTCAATGATGAATTTAATGTACACTTAGTATCCTTGATTTCTGATATGGCCCATTTTCTAAGTCTCACCCCCAACTTATGTGTGGCTGTATCTATTTGGGGATGGCTTGAAGGCTCCATGGTCCAAAGTTCTAAAGTGTGGGACAGCCATGTTTGAGTCAGGCAGACCTGCCATGTTAGCTGCCTGGTCCCGCCCTGGCTTCTTCCACTCCACGTTTTTCTCACTCTTTACTTATGAGCTTCTATGTGCAAGTGTTCATGGCTTTGGCATGCTTCTCTGTACTTGCATACTGGGTGAGCTATAACTCATGGTCCACTCTACAGGCAACACACTTGCTCATGTCTCTTTTGTGTGCTTACTCATGGCTCTGATAAGGAAATCACAAACCATGTTCAGGATGCAACACTTCTCAAAATTGTGATTGTGGGGCATATGGTTGGCTTGGATAAAGAATATGGGGATAGGGATGAGGCTCTGGGGATACTACATATACAAACTCCAAGGTTGACATTACAAAGCTGGTGGCCTTCTCTGGACCCCAAGTTCCCTTTCACCACATTCCCCTGACTTTATGATTGTACATCATATATACAATGTTCCTTTTCCTTTCACTCACAATATATATGTTCTTGTCAGGGCAGTTCATTTTTCTTAGGCCTTCTTTCTTGCAGGGCCATGGAGTTCCAAAAACAAAAGACTAGGCCAAGTTGACTCCCTTAGTCTGTTTCTCCCTCCTCCACCCCACCCTAAGTACGCAGGGATCCTCATCTGGGTCCTGCTCAGCCAGTTCTGGTTTTGCTTTCCTAGCTCGGCGATCGGCCTGTTATATCCAGTGGTTTTAAAGGGGATTATATGTACTCAATTCCAAGTATGTGGACAGACCGGGCAACACAGCTACCTACAAAGACACTGTTTGTCCTTGCACGTTAAGGTCTATTCTGGCCTTGGGGTACATCACCCAGAACCCGATTTGCGCAAGTGATTTGAACTGACTTTTTAGGTAGCAATTTTTCAGACTAGGCCAGGTTAGACCATACTGTTGGCCGAAGACACCCTGGATCCAATAGGGACTGGATCATGTGTTCATCCAATGTGACAGACATGAGGTACTCTTCGCCTCCATCCCCCAGGGCCAGCATAGCTCTCCTGGTATCGTGTTTCTCTTCCTACTGTGGTGCTGCCTCATGCCCAACGTCTATATCTGCCATTGTGATCGTATTTGTATACTTATTGCTTGTGTCCACTGTCTTATCTTTGTGAGCTTCTAGACAGCTCCACGGCAACCCACCAGTTTTGCCGGATGGTTGCCGCTAACACCATAACACTGAGTCTGCCGCCTGACTTCCCAATGTCACCGGGACATTACAAGTCCCGGCGGAGCAGGAAGTCAGGCGACACATTTTGTAAGCCTCCATTCCTGTGGAGTCCCCTAGGACTCCATGGAAATGGGGACTCAGAAGCACTGGCACCATCACTGATGGTGCTGGTGCCTCCGTGACCAGTCTGCCTGCAGGGGCTGTTGTGCCCGGCAGGGTCAGACCTGTCGGGTGCAATGGCCCTTACACGCAGACCTGTAGTGTGGCGGTCCAGAAACAAGGGTGCTGGTAAGCTTACCGGCACCCTTATTTCCAGACTGCCACATTCGTAATGAGGCCCATTGAATCTTTGTGCTTCACTTTCAGTAGTCCCAGAGGTATCTAGCTTTGCTCTTTTCTCACCTTGCTCAGAGATCAGGTACTGACCTTGTTGGGAAGCACTGGGACAGTGCAGTCTGGGATCATGGCATTCATGGCCTAGTTTCCCAGGAAGGGGATGCCATGGAGATAAGTGTTCTCCACAAAGGATGCCTTGTGGACTTTCATTTTATAAGGTTTATTAGGGACTATATACAAAGTCGGACAGCTTGAAATAGTCATAATGGCCAAAAGTATTCTGAATTTAAAAAGGGCTTTGCAAATGTTTCCTCTTGACTCCATGGAGTCACACTGTCACTTGCATAATATTGATCCAGTTCTTGGTGTCTAAGTTTGGCAGTGGTATTCCTGTGATGGCCAATGGCTGGTTAGCAACACAAAAGTTTAATCCTACCATGGCTTCCTCAATTATGTACCCTTGTCACAGTTTCCGATCAAAGCTCCTATATCTGAGTGTGCATGGCTTTGCAGCTTTCAGCTTTCATTGCACTCAAACATGAATACGCAGAACCCGACGCTTGGAGCAGGAGAGAATGAATTTGTAGGTGGGATTGAACCCAGGACTTAAAAGTCACTAATAGGATGGCAAAGTTACTTTACAGTGGGTGAATTGCAACCCCATTGAAAAACGACTGGATTTGAGAAAGGCGCAGTCGCCGGAACACGTGTCATCCAACAAGGGCCTAACCTTTATCAAAGCAAAAAATAAAAATAAACAAAGAATTATTTTTATCAGAAACAACTGATTTTTTGGAATCTTTCATTTATTCATTTTGGCGCAAAGAAGTGCAGGCATTTTTGTGCTTTTTCTGAATACGCAAGAGCTTGTTGTCCACTCCATGGACCATCCACACTCATGCCTCTCTTTATTGGAATTGCTTCTAGCTCGGGCCTAGATATCATATACTATCTTTTGAAAGAAAGTTATGACAGTCAAAACACTTGTAAACCCGTTTATCATGGTGCATTTATGCATGTTGGCATTGCAGATCTGGTGGACTTCCCCATCCCCAGTGCCCCTCTAATGGCATTCCATAGCCTCAAGTAAGGGATTCATCATATCCCCCTTCACTGTGCGAGTCAGGCTGAAAATGTGACTGAGCCACTTCGCCTGCAGGAGAGCTGAAAAAAGTGTGTGTGTGTGTCCCTCTCCCTGGAAGAATATAGCAAACACCGTTTTTGCTTGCCACAATTCCTGTAGGAGTTCAGCAAAAAGCATATGCGCAACCAAATCCTCAGGGAGTTAAGCAGAAATTAGGTGTGCACCCTTTTCCTGCAGGAGTTCAGCAAACATGTGGTGTTTGTCCCTTTCTCTTAAGGAGCTCACGAAACATTGTGTCCGTGTCTCCTTTCCTGAGTGAATATGACACAAAATGTGATTGTTCTCCTTTACCTGAACGAGTGCCGTGAACATTGTGTGTTTTTTTCCCTTTCCCTGGAATAGTTTGGCACAAATTGTGTCTCAGGAGTTTTGCTATGTCTGGGAAATATCTGGGGCTACGGGTTGTTCCCTTTTCCTGTGGGTGTGTGGAAAATATTGTGGGTGTCCTCCCTTCCTCACAGGAATGCAGCAAGAACTGTGTGTTTCCTGCCTTCCCTGAAAGGTTTTGCAAACAAATGTGTTTATGCTCACTTCCTTGAGGGATTGCAGCAACCATGCAGTGTGCCCCTTTCTTCTGAGAGTGTGGCAAAAATCTGGTGTGTGTCCTTCCTTGCAAGAGTGGATCAAACATTGGCTGTGTGTTCCTTGCAATGTGAGAATGTGGCACAATGTGTATGTACCACTTCCCTTTGCAGCTCAGACACTCTGGACCCATGTTTGTTTTGTTGACTATTTCCACTCTGAAAACACGAAAGGATTGTGAGTGTATGCCTCTATTGAGACTTGTTGTGTGTGCCATCCTATTTCCATCAGGCTCACTGCTTGTGCTGGGTTTGGACTCTGGAACATTGTTCGGAAATGCATCTGTCAGCATTAGATCATTTAAAGTGGGTTATAGTCCATTATGTTGATCATCACCATCATCAGATGCATCAGAGTCATTGACATCACCATTCATAAGCTAAAGGAGTGGATAGTGTGGGAATAGCATTTGATGTGACCAACTGAGTAACATCCTGTACCTCTAACATTATCAATTGACCATGGTCCTGCTGCTGCTGATCTACTACTGGAAGCTGCATCCTCAAAACCTGCTCAAGCCCATCCTCTCCTAAATCAGATTCAGTAGGTGGCTTCCCTGCTGGCACCTCAAAATACCAGTGCAAGTTGTGGATGTATACACTGATCTGTTGGATCATGTGAGGATGGGATACATTCTCCCTTGTGCCAAACTCAAATCCAAGGCAAAGCGGGCTTTGTTCTGTTTGCAGTGAAGTGCCAGACACAATTAAGTCAGTGATGACAATAGAAGCACTAGTAGTAGTTGTGTTTCATATGTGGAACAATTGGATCCATGGTACATTATAGTTGGTGCAGTAGTAACAGCCACTCACGATGTGTGCATCCCCAAAATTTGCAGCTGTGCAAATGTCTGCTTTTAACATTTTCAACATTTCCACCCCATTTTCTCACCACCCAACATTTATCCAACAGGCTTGAGGACATCTAAATTGACCTCAAACAATGACAAACCTGCCAATTCATTTTTCTAAAGTAGGTAATGCTGTGTGATCTTGCATCGGGTTTCAAATACTGAAGGATTCTTCAATACTTCAATTAAGCTGCACCACACAAATTCCTCCCCTTCCGAGGTGAGTGGTGTGTTGCATCACATACCTGATCAACATTACCCTAATTCCATTGCCTGTTGTCACTGCAACGAGTGGAAAAAAATGACACACAGACTTCAGGTCAGGTTCTTAAATAAGTATTTATCTGGATGTTCATTTAGCCACTGTGCAAACTATATACCCCTTCTTTGCCCTCAACATGTTTACTTTTTCATTCCACTCTCTAACAAAGTCTGGGGAATCTTCATAGTGCATGGCTTTAGGTTCTGAATGAGTGGGAATAGGACTTTGGTTCTCCAGGCTTTTTCCATGAGACTTTACAAAGTCTACAGTTGTAAAAACAAAACACATTTCTTGACTTAGCAAAATGGTTTCCAGGTGAGGAAATAACCCCCTTTCCAGCAGTGGAGGAAGAACAGACGATTAAGAACAGGAAGCTGAGCTTAATCTAACTGATGAAGTCTCTGTCCTGAATCTGCTAGCCTTCAGTCATTAGCATCAGGAGACCCTCCTCACCATCTTACATTGATATATCATTGAGAGGAGAGGTACCACCAGCTATTCTGCAGAAGCTAAGCAGTTGAGAATATCCCTCAGCCTACTTCATAAACATTGAATGTGTAGACTAGAACGCAGGAGGGTACTGAGACGTATCTGCCCAGTCTATTGCTTTGTTACTGACTGGCTGGTCTAGCAGAACTTCCAAGCGTTCATCACGGTTGCCAGACCCCTTATGAAGAAATGAAACAGGACATTTTGAGAGTCTGGGTACATTACTGGATAAATAAATTACACCTAATGTTGAGGCAGGGGAAACACACTGCCAGATCTCCTACAGAGTGAGAGATGTGTTGAACATATGTATGCATAGCACAGAAAGGAGTTAATGAGGTATTTGTTTTGGAACAGGTTATCGAAATAATTAACCATATACTTATCAAACATCATCTGGCAATTACATGAGCCAATGCTTCCCAGTGATATAAAAATAAGGTTCATTGAAAGAGAACAAAAGTTCAACCCTGAGGAGGTGATGTGCTCCTATTCCAAACCAAGAGGCCAAAGCAAGGGCCTCCCCTCTAAAGGGCTAGTGCTAACCTGGACCTCCACCCGATCCAGAAGAACTGGAATGTTATGCTTGTGAAATACTGGGACAACTTGGTAGGTTCTTTCAAGAGAAGCCCAGCAAAGAACCCATGGCAATGGGGCGCTTAACCCCAGTAGTATCATCAGCCCTGGAGGTGGACCCACTATATTGTACAGAAAAACTTGCGGAACTGGAATACACGGCAGACCAACTTTCAGAGCAAGAGAGGTAGACCCAGAGTTCCATAAACCAGTAACAGGCCAGGGTTTGCCCGTGAGAGCCCTGCAATATCAACATCATGGTCCTCTAGGAAGACCTAAAGGTGCCAATGATAGTTATGCCGGGACCCCCAAAGATAGATCTCTGTTCAAATTTTCCTTCATTTGACCATTACCTCAGAGAAAAACAAAATACCCAGAGACCATTTTTTGAGGGCTATAAGCAATTGCCATCTGTTCACGTAGAAGACCTGTTTGTTTTAATTTTTAAAATAATGAATAATAACTAAATAATAGAAGAAATGATGAAGGTAGTGTGGGGTCTGCTAAAAAGACTCCTCTTTCGCTAACATATATGCCAAACCCATAGTGAGAGACATGCCATTCGGTATATGTCTCGATGACAGTGTCTTTTTTTACAGCTGATTTGACAGCCATGCTGAAATGAATTAATATGAATGTTAGAGTTCCATAACCAAAAGGACAGAATGTAAAGCTATTTACAAAATTAATACTTGTTGATTGAAAAACCTATTGTTCGATTGTAATTAAAAGTAAAACATGTTTAAATTATACCATGTTTTCTTTACATAGAGCATTGCCATTTTGTAAAATGTCAATTAACCAAAATGTCTACTTTTGTGCAGACATTAGCTCTTTTGTTAAGCAAGAATGTCCACACCCATTTACTGAACTTTGATCAATAAATAGAAGATTAATGGGCCCAACTGCTTTTACCGAAGACAATGGACTTGTTTCTTAGCTTCAAAAATAACATTAAGTGCTTATTTTTTAATTTGTTTAAGCTAATCTTAAAGGCCATCCTGATGATAGATTGATGTATACCTTGTCAGCCAGTAAGTGCAAATGCAAAGAAGCACAAAGGGAGAGGTTTTTGACCTGTTATCCTGGAGTGCAGTATGCTCCATAATGAAAGTACATCTCTTTCATTAGACCGGTGTCATGAAGAATAGCTTAACCAATTGGTGTTTTTGTTAAGTCAAATAATAAGTTAAAACTGCAAATGTTTGAGCCAGAAAATACATTTCAGCTGATGGATAGAAACATTCCTTTAGAAAATGTTCATTTAAGTTAAACACTGGAAATAAATGATCAGTTGTAATTTTGGAACCATTGGGCTTGCTGCAAAACCACATATAGATTTGAATCTAGCAGAAATGGGAGAATAATATTCAGATAACAATGATACATTGAAATGTATATTTTAGCATAATTTGCATATTTTAATAACTTCACACATGAAGTGGCAAAATCGTTCACTATTTCTCTTGATTCAAGATATATGTATGGCTCTCATTATGGTATTTTCACTAATATAACATCTTTATGTAAAATACATCTTTGAAAAACAGATGTTCCAGGAACAGAAAAGTTTGTGGCTGAGACCTTCCCTTATTAAACATTTAGGGGCCGATTCATGGAACAAACGTGCACCGAAAATCCCAGCGCAAGCAGGCGCAAGGTGGCGCAAGCGTGAGAAAGCAAGCGCATGCGCACGTGTGCGATTGAAGGAAGGCGCTGAGTGTGTATACCACTAGTTGTGCGCCAAATCCGTGCGTGGCGCATGCAGGCACACACGTCATCAAACAGCGTGCACTACACGCACAGCGAAAGTGCACATAGCGCGGCGCACACAACAAAAGTGGGCGGAACAGTGGACGGAACACGCGTAATGGGGAATAACACGTGAAAAAGAAGGCGTAACTGTGGAAGAACTGCAGGGAACTACACGGAACGCCCACACACATACGAACAACCAGTATTCATGAATCCGAATAGGGGAAACCTGCGCACGGCAAAAGATGCGCATAGACGTTAACACGTCCGCCACAGGAAGGCAGGCGGAAGCGTCCCTGCGCACAGTATAAATGTGTGCGCAAACAACAAACACGTATATACCGCTATGATGAATGCCCCAATTGTCGCAGCACTGATCGTGGGACACCGCAGGAGGAGGAGAATTGCCAGGGCACGCATTTTTTCACCCCGGACAAGCCTTTTTGGGATACCTGACGACCAGGTCTACGGCAGGTATAGGTTTCCACCTCGTATCATCCTAGACCTGGTCAGGGAGTGGGAAGATGACCTTACATCCCCCACCCTCTGCTCCCAAGCATTGAGTCCCTTGGAGAAGGTGCTCAATGTCCTGCATTTTTTGGCCAATGGGTCATTTCAGCGGACTACTGCCATAGTCGGAGGGTCTCACAGGCCACGCAGTCACGCTGCCTACACCAGGTCTTGGCAATCATGACAGCGCGCCCCTCAGTCCGCAGGCACATATACATGCCCAGAACACCCGCAGAAAGGCAGGCCGTTGTCAAGCACTTTTACAGGATGGTACACTTCCCCAAAGTGCTTGGTGCCATAGATTGCACCCATGTGGCCCTACGTCCACCTAGGGCCACTGAGCACATCTACCAAAACCGCAAGCACTGGCATTCCATCAACGTGCAGGTGGTAGGCGATGCAAAGGGAATCATCACCTCTGTCTATGCAAACTACCCTGGCTCCACCCATGACAGTTTCATATACAGAATGTCCGCCCTGATCCGGACCCTGGAAGCTGGGCAGCATGGCGACACATGGCTCCTAGGTGAGTCACACACACACAAATACACAAAGCCCAATAATCACAACCATCATCACCTCTCCAGGGGACAGTGCCTACCCTCTGAGCAGCCACATGATGACACCAATCCGGAACCCCACCACACCACCCCAGGTAAGATACAACGCTGCCCATATTGCAACCAGGGCCATAGTGGAGCGCACATTCGGAGTGCTCAAGTCACGCTTCCGCTCCCTTGACCGCTCTGGCGGGCAGCTACTCTATGCACCTCCAGTAGTGTGCAGGATCATTGTGGCAGCATGTGTCCTGCACAATGTTGCAACACGGCGGGGCGTACCGGTGGACATGGTGGTGCCCACACATCCCCAACCACAGGCACAGGCGCTGCCCATGGGAGGAGACAGGGCACGTGGCGAGGCAGCCCGGACCCAGCTTGTGGCCACATTTTTCACCTAAACTCCCACCCCTGCGGAGTGCACACAGGCCTGGCACATACCAGATGACAATCGATGTTGACAAAGAGACAGTCAACTGTCACAACCTTACCACCCTGAGAATGTTTCCATGCAAGTGCCACATTGTGTGCATCCCTAGCTACTTAAACATAAGCAATCCTGTGTGACCAAAAGGCACGCATGCAAGGTGTGAATCACACAGACCTGCAAAACACAACATGACATGGCAAGCAATAGCCATACACCAACACAGTACCAATAAGGTACACATTGGGCCTCATTCCGACTCAGGCGTTAAGGGGTTTACGGCCCAGTAAACGGCGCCGACCCTTAACGCCTGATTACAAGGTTTCCTTTGCGGGATGGCTGTTTAACGCCTGCTTTTTGCAGGCGTTAGAAGCCATGCCGCAAAGGGACCTTGGCGTTAATTACGGCACCGTAATTTACGGTGCCATAATTATCGCCTTTCCCCATTCCCATTATGCCCTATGGGGCAAAAATGGGAATGGGGAAGGGGCCATTGGTGAATGCGGAATTACCGCCCCACTCACCTTGGAATGGGGCGGTAATTCCGCCATTCACCATGGCGGAATTGCAACCTTAGCGGCATAGACCATGGTGCTAATAGCACCATGGTCCTCCGCCAAGGTTGTAATGAGGCACATTGACATGTGAAAAATGTAAAATGGCATCACACAATGATGCCTGACATGGAATCAGATGAAATGACTGACCAACAACCTCCCACCCAAAAGAGGTCATACCCAAATGCATTCCAACAGTTGTAGTTGTAACATAACAATTAATGCCTGTCTATATGCACATTGTGCATTGTAAAATCAACACTGCAGCTTCTATGTGCCGTGTCCACCTCATGCAACACACTGCTCAGCGCACAGCATAGTGAACAGCTATTGTGTGTGACGCACACCCTGAGCATCACATCCCAGCGACAAAATACATCAAAAAGCAAATTACGCATGTACAGGATCCACAATTGGTCATAGACCATGCGCTGCAGGGACACAGTGGGCACCAGAAGGCAAACAGAGTGTACATGTGGACATGGAAGGGTGGTTGTACATGTAGTGGATCATAGAGCAAGTGTGTGGGTCAGTAGGGACATGCACTCAATATATGCATGTGCAATCAAGTGGCCATCAGTTTACTCTACACATCACATGTGAACATTCACCACATGTACACACCAGCATGTCAAGCCACAACTATTCCCTCACACCTGAAAGGTAAACACAACACATGAACAGGCATTGATCAGCAGAATACATAATGTACGTAGGATACTGCAATTACAATGTCAGGGTGTGCATCACACTGTAGGGCAAGGCAACTGTCAACAACAAAACACCCCCCTCCCTCCCTGCCTCCCTCACAAATCACCATGACCCACTGAACAACTCCACCTGGGTTATCTAGCCTTCATCCTTGAAGTTCACCTGGCCACAAGATCACCCTTCCCCTTTGTCACCATCGTCCACCTTGTGTGCAAAAAGTGTCCAGCACCCTCAGAGGCCACCTTGACTTGCAAAAACACCACATCAAAGAGAACTCAAAGCAGGCCAACACAGAAGCCAAGCAAAAAGCCTGCAGGCAGCAAAACAAACCAGAAGAACCTCCAGTAGATGACTTGAAGTAGCAGTACGTCACAAAGCCAAAGTACTACCACAATGACATAACTACCAAGGTAGCACAGTAAAACAATTTCACAACAGGATGTGTACCATGTGTGGTACATAACACAGAATGATGCACCACGAACGGATGTGTACTGTCACAGCTCCCGTGTACAGGTGCAGGAGTGGCAACAACCAACCACCCCCACCGTGGTCTGGGTGCCTGCAAGGTCAAACTCACACAGGCCTCTGAGACCCTGGTGGGGGAGGAGGGTCAGGGATATATAGTAGGGACAGGCATTGCTATACTGGATAACTGGAATGAGGGGCAGGAGAGGGGAGTAGGATTCACATGGGAAAGTAGGAAATGCACAAAACTGTACCACTCACAATAACACATACACAAGTACACCAAACCTGATCATTATGCACATAGTAACAAATTACTCAAATGGAAGACAAACAGAAACTTATCTCTGGGGTGAGTGCTGGCCTCCTGCCTGCACACTCTCAGGTCTGGTAACAGGAGCACTTTCATGCTGCAAAGAGAGCCACAGTTACTGATCTATGCAAGCCTATAACACACAAACACACCGCCATGTATGCCCCAAAGTAACAAAATACTCTACAAACAAACAATCTGGTGTGGATGCTTCGTACCCATATGTAACATTTCCCCTGTGATGGTTCATACAGAGTCAATGCAGTAAATCATGCGCCGCTGGGTGTGATGCAAATGGAAGACCAATGTGTCACGAATCACACAGCATGCAATGTTCCCTGGGTAAGCAGCCAGACGCATGTAGCAAGGAATGACTTCAGAACAAGTCATGTTCCACCATGACCCAAAAAAGTAGGTAGTGAATGTGTCAAATTCTACATGGGAATGAAATGCACTGCACACGAGTCTGTCCCTTGCTGTCTGTCCCTGTGAGCTGCTTCTTTCCATGTCTTGGAATGCTACATGGCTAATACAAGTGCCTCAATTGACCATGGTGGACCGGAGGGTATGTGCCACTGGACCTGCAGGTGCCCCAGACAACTTTACCATCAACTAGCCATTAGTCCACCAACGCATCTCAGCTGTATTGTGCGATTCAACACCAATATTTGTCCAAGCTCACCGTCAGTGCTGCTACTAAGCATGCATGTGCAACTGGCCAGGTGGAAGGTCTGCTGCGTTGTGGCCCCCCTGTCCTGCTCACCTTTCCTGGAGTCCCTTGAAATATGTCAGCAGTTTTCGGATAATTGAGCACAATCCCTGTGCCTCTGCTTGCGCACACATGCGCATGTCGGCACCACCAAACGTGTCCAGCTTCCTGACGTCCAATGGCCCATGTCTGCTGGCAAAGGTGGTCTGGAGGCTCATCCCCCTGAAGAAAGGGCATGAAACACATGATTAATGCTTTAAAATTATCTGTGTGTGTCTCTTCAGGCATTACATGACTGGACCATGTCACAGACGTACAACACAAATCACACCATCAGTCCGTCTTTCACAGGCAAACTGTTGAACACACCATCTACACCATGAATTGCAACAAGCACATGTAAAGTATAGATAATAAACATACTACACAATGCAAATCAATGAATGTACACATCAATCATGAAACCCCCCATCTAGCGAATGAAGAACAATGGTCAATAACACCCCTAGAATCCCCACTAGGGGTGTTAACACAAGTTTCACAGCAGCAGACATGCCACAGATATGACAGTCCAGAGCCCTTGTGTAATAGGCTGTTCCACCAAACCATCCTTGCGAGCCCATGGATAAGGGAAGCAGGAATGGCATATGTGAGTCAAGGACCCCAAGCTGCAAACACATACACAAGACAAGCTTGAAGGGCCCAGCTGGAACAGACAGTGGATGCTCTCAAAAGCCACAAAGCATGACACTGTCACATGAAAGCACAATAGACAAACAATTTCAAACGATATTAACTAATTACACTAACTATGAAAATCAAAAATGGCCACATACGACCCTGGCGGGGGTCACCCAGGAGATGGGAGGTGCAGGGTGCTGTTCAACACCTACATGCGATGATGTTGAGGAAAAAAAAACCTCCATGGGCTCAACGCCTGCACAGCCCGACCTATGTGGGAGATAGATTGTCGTCCGAGTCTGGCTCTTCCTGGAAAGGAGGACGTGGCACGGAGCCTGACCATGCCTAGCCACAGCTTGCCCCTCGTCGGCAGCAAGTCTGCCGGATGGGTATGCCTGGTTCTGTGCGGCAATCACACGTAGGTCTGCATGCAGAACCTCCCGTGATACATGTGCTTCCTCTTGCAAGGTAGCACGTGTAACACGGAATTCATCCTGCAAGGCCTGGCTGGACAGCTGCTGCACCTCCTGGCAAGCATGTAGCTCAGCCGAGATGGTACGCTCAAGCTGCGCAAACCTCTCCTCTGCCCGCTCCCTCTGGGACATCAGAAGGACACCCAGAGTGGATCTGAGGGAAGCATACTCTTGACTCAGGGACACCATGTGTGCCTCTGCGTGAGCAGCAATTGATTTACACAGAGATGACATTTCAGCCTGGCGTGCCCTGTCTGAGGCCGCCATGCCCAGCCTGAGCGAGCGGGCCATGGACCGTGCCGCCTGCTGCTGGAGAAGCACCTGCCTAGCAGGGGGGAGCATGTATTGGGCCACACGCTCCATGCTCTCAGCGATGTTCTCCATTGCTGCCCCCTGCCGTTCAGAATTGGCAGTCATGTCTTTCTCCCACTCAGTATACTGCGGTTGCGCACGGCGACCGCGTTGCTCGGCTTGACCCCTGCGGGACCCAAGGACTGGGTGTCCTCGTTGTGTTGGCACCGCCCGCGGCTGCACGACTACATGCCCCCATCGACGTGATGGCCCAGGCACATCAGTGACTGGTGTGGAGGGTGCCCTGCATCCCGATCCACCACAGGTGGAGGTTCCAAGACTGACTGACCTCTCAGTGCAGGTGTCGCGGACAGAGGAGTGTCCACATCAGAATCACTCTTCCCTGACTTATGGACCTGATGCTCATCCAACTCAACAGGGACGTCAGAGTGGTCATCATGGCTGGACTCATTGTCAGCCAGAGACAAGATGGACTGTAGCACATGTGGGTTTTGGTGGCCAACCACCCCACAACCCCCACTTGTGCCGGGTTGCTGTAGTGATGACAACCCTTTGCCTGGCATGACAACACCATCCTCTAGCTCCATTGCGTCATCATCTGAAAAGTAGAGAGAAAAAAGGTCATTACACATGTTAGAAGCACACAACACACACACACAGACAACAACCACATCAAGCAGACATGTCACACAAAAAAATAGAACCTGCCATGCATGCTGGGTCAACTTGAAATTGCTCCTGTGATTAGGCATGTCGAAAGGTGTAGGTTTGCACTGAAGTGGGTGGATGCAGTGCAGCAAATATGTACGTTACTCACTATCTACATGTGCAAGAACTTCATGATGTGTGTCAGAAAATGTGAAGGCAGTGCATGGTCAACTTCAGGCATCACGTGCAATGTGCATTCAATGGGTAGCATTTCTACAAGTAAACCACCCTTCCCCCAAGTGAAAATGCAGGGATGCCTAGCATGGTATCAAAAGGCTGAACATACACCTGTGTATTGACAGACAGTGTTTACTAGCATCAACTGCATCATGTGAGTCAAGTTACAACACAGCAAATGATGATGGGACAGTAAGCAGAACACATGATGAAACCTTTGGAGTACACCCACGTGTAAAGAAGACACTACACCAGTTGGACAGAGTCATTGGCCATTAAACAGGCTGAGGCCTGTGACCCACTCAGACCATCACACCCTAAACATGCGTGTGGCGCAGGACTGAGCCACAGTGGAAATGGGAAGGCTGATGAAACGCCATCCCACAATGATCATCCAGTCAAGGACACATAGGGGCATGAGTGGAATACACATGGAGCATGAATGGGCACTCATGTCCCAGCTGGGCATCTGACCTTTCCACAGTCCAAGTGAGACACCCTTCATCAAGTACAAAGGATGTACCACACATCATATGTCTGGCAGATTGGCTGCTGGAAGTCAGCATGTACACAGGACGCATTAACAGGGAAGTACTCAACAGCAAAATTGAAGCATACCAGTGTTAAGGTGGTATTGGGGTGCAGAGGGGTGGTGGAGGGGCAAGGGAGCATGCCTACATGGATTACCCACACGCAGGCACAAGACACATGCACGTCAGTCATGCTATGACAAAGTCCCTAGGCTGAGAGGAAGTCACCCCACGCTACATGCTGAAGGGCCAGTGAGCTGGAACATGGACTTGAGGGGCATCCTGGTGACCAGCATGTGAGTAGGGTGCAATAGTGGTGATGCAGACATTCCCCGTCCGCTCCACATGTACACCATCCAGCAAAGCAGACATGCATCAGGGAAGCATTGCATTACTTGCACATCAGAACCATGTACACGTGACATCTAGTGGCAGTCATGCACAACACATCACACACGTGAAACACACATGTCCACAACAGACACGCAGCAACACTCACTGGACTGGGCATCAAAGTCTGGCATCTCTCCCACTCCTTCGACTGATTCAGATGGTATGAACTCCGCAACGAGTGACTCATGCGGAGTGAGGTCTTCCTCCTCAGGTGCAGACCCACTGCCAGTCACGAGAGTCAAGTTGTAATTTGAGGCACGCTTAGCCTTAGTGCTGCGTTTGAGATAATTCCAACGCTTTTTGCATTCTTGCGCCATGCGCACCTCATGGCCGAATGCACTCACACGTTCCGCAACTTGCTTCCAGTGGGTATCACGGTGGGCAGCCGTAGTCTGACAATTAGGACCCACTAGCATGTCATGGCTGTGGCCCAGCACATAGTCCATGAGGCAGTCCAGTTCCTGGTTGCAGAAAGGCTTCTTCCTCGATGTGCTGGAGGTCGTGGCTGTGTGTGGTTTCCGAGCCTGTGATGCAGGTGCAACCTTCCTCCTCTTGGATTGTGGCGCAGACCCTGGCTGGCGAATGCCGCCCTGATCACTATGACCAGTAGCACCGGTGGATTGAGCCAAGGGAGTGGCAGGTGGAGGGTCGACCAAAGGCCTGACTTGCGTCAGTGGCAGCTGGATGCCTGCTAATGGGCCCTGCGCAGCAACATCCGCTGTGGCAGGGTCATTGACATCGACTGTCCTGGTTGGCAGACTCACAACCGGGGTGTTGTTTGCTGCATCTGCCCCTGCACTTGCCAACACCCGGCTGGTCGGGGCAGCAGAGGACATTACTGCCCCTGGGGCACGTGACTTGGTCAGGGCAGCCCTGTGTGCACCTACAGTTTCCCTCCTGGCCTGTTGGAAATCTTCCAAGGGCTCTTCAAGTGCCAACGCAGCCTGCTCTGGCAGACCCTGAGCCTGGGTGGCGGTGTCCACAGCTTCACCTGCAGCTACCACTACCCTTGGGCCCGTGGCAGTCGATGGAACGGACTGCCGGGTCACATGGGTGCCAGTGCCAGATGCAGAAGCTGCATCTCCCGGAACCACAGGGTGTGGTGGCATGACTGCACCGACACATGGCACAACATTGTGCTCAAGTGGCGCACCCCTGCCTCTTCCCCCTCTGTGGCCACCCTGGACACCCTGGAGTCCCCCTACTCACTGGTCACCACGGCCACATCCCCGACCACGCCCACCACGAGGAGTACGCCCAGCTGAGGCACCCCTCACCTTTGCTGGCCTCCCAACCATGGCACAGATGGAGTAGTGCCGGCACAGATGGAGTAGTGCCAATGGGAGGTGTACAGCACAATTGACCTGGGCAATTGAGGTGAAGGGGGTGGGAAGCAAGATGTTAACAGCCCCCCTGCACCTGCAAGGCTGCATGTGACCCCGGTGATGTAGTGACGAGTCACGCAAAGCTCAGGTACCCCAAAACTGCGTGAAACCGTGCATGCAACTCTGCAGCCTACGTGCGTGGAATCAACCTCCCGCAGTACGCGGTGGCACCCAGTAACACGAAAAACGCGTACGCGTGGGACACGCAGGCTACTATGACCTCGAAAATGGGTGCGATACACAGGGGCACCCGCAGTGGGAAAAATGTCGTGCACGACGCACCATCTGACTAGCGTGATAATGAAAAACACACGTAGCCAATACCCCCGCCAAAAGAAGAGATACTTCCTGATCCGCTGTGAAGTTGTGATGGCTCGCGAAACAACACGAAGCAGCAACGCATGTCGGTCTCCACGAAAGGCATGTAGAGTGAACTGCTGGCCCCGCTCACCTTTAACCCGTGCTGAGGGAAACACTCGCGCGCATCACGTCACTTACACGTAGGCCCTTTCCTCGGATTACACGCATTCACACGCAGATGTGCAGTTTTTTCATGCGCGCTGAACCACTAAGCCCACGTCACGAGGGAAATGCCTGCTCGCGTAATGTCACAGACGCGCTTATGCGCTATGGGCCTTTCCTCGAATTACACGCAGACGTGCAAGATTTTCACATGCCAAATCACTCCATATCAAGGTGGCCATGCAACAACACACGGAAGACCATGCTCCTGCCCAGAAGGCGAATTACTGCCCCCCAGAGCCCCGAGCATGCTCCCACCGACTATCTGCTGCTGCCTGTTTGCCCACGTGCCCTGCTATTTGATGCCTGCACGTCAGCCAGGGTTTCAGTTGCTGTGTCCACCCTTGCTAGAACAGAAGACTCCCGACTGGGATTCCATCGCTCCACAGCCCAACCCCAGGACACAGTTGCCCACCCACGCCTGCGACCCTCGTAGCTCGCCATGTTGGGGAAAACACCATCTGAGACCACTGGCGACCCCCAGCCAGAGAGGCAGAGGGCCATCAGCTTCAGTGTGAAGGAAGTTGGTGTCCTGGTGCAGCATGTCCTGGGGCCTCTTCGGAACATCACGCGCCAACAAGGAAGGACGGGAGAGGATCTGGGATGACGTAGTGGTTGCCATCAATGCGGAGGGGGTGGCAACCCGCCACATCAAGCATGTCAAGAAGCGCTGGTAGGACTTCAGGTCCAGGACCCTCCTCAAGGCCCGGCACCTCGCGGAGGGGGGCCGGGTCAGCATGAGTGACATCGAGATGAGGGTCCTGGAACACGTATGCCCAGCGCTCCACGCCCAGATCCTTCGGAGGAAGACCCGTCTGGAGTTGAGCGGTAAGTGGCCAAGCATTGGTGTATGAGACAGGGCATGTTGCAGTGTGCTGGTAGTCTGATACATGCCTGTATGTGTGACATGGTCCATGTATGGATGTGTGTGTGCCGGGACATCATGGTCATGCATGTGAGACCAGTAATGTGCGAACCACATGGTTGGTGCATGAGTTCCAATACAACATCGGGAGCTGTATGGCAAATGCACACATGAAAGCATGCCAGTGTCTGTTCTTGCACATGGTGGGGGTTTGAGGGATGGGTGCTGCTGTCATGTACATGTGTGTGTGGCTGAGAAGTGTGTCTGTGACTTCGATACACCATGGATTCATGACACATGTCCGTGATGATGTATACATTCACTCATGCAGTGCGGTCACCGTTGTATGCACTGTGTCTATCCACTGTGTCTGTGGTGTACAAGGCATGATGCATGACCCTCCGGTGATGTGTGTGCATGGGATCAGTGTGAGCCATGATGCATGTGAGTTTGAAGCTCACATGCATCATGTGAGCTTCAAACTCATTGCTCCTATGACTCCACTGCCTATCATTCTGACCATTGAACATAATGTTGCCGACTTTGTCTTGCTTTTGCTGGGTATCTGTAAGGTGCTTCAGTAACATCTCGACTCTGTCCTCGACTTCTGTGGACTTTGCTATTGTGCTGCTGGTCTGTTATGTATGCTTTCTGACATATTTGACCTTGCTTACCTGTAATGCACATGCATGTCTTGTCCGTTCGCCGGTAATTTTTAACCTGCCTTTGCATACTGAACTGCTTGCAGGGTTTGCCCACTACCCTGTCTGTGTACAAGTCACGCTACTTTGATGGTCTCGTTCGCTCCCAGCTCTCAATAACGCCTTTGTTGCCCTTACAATTGCTACAGCACTCAATACGGTCACCATACCTAACTGTAGTTCTACCTCCTTGTGCTGTAACTACACTAACTGCACACTATTTAGCCCACTGACCATTTAAACTCGCACACTCTGCACATCTGCTCTCTTACGATGCTTAGCAAGAATATGTCCTCAACCCTAATCTGCACACATCCAGGCTGCTTGTAGTTCTACACTCAAACTGTGTTGTGCCTCAAGGTCGCTTTCAGACCATTTCAAATTGTGTTGTGCCTTAAGGTCGCCTTCGGACCATTTCAAATTGTGTTGTGCCTTAAGGTCGCTTTCAGACGATTTCAAATTGTGTTGTGCCTTAATGTCACCTTCGGACCATTTCAAATTGTGTTGTGCCTTAAGGTCGCAGTCAGACCATTTCAAACTGTGTTGTGCCTTAAGGTCGCTTGCAGACCATTTCAAATTGTGTTGTGCCTTAAGGTCGCTTTCTGACCATTTCAAATTGTATTGTGCCGGGCCTAATTTGGGTCACGTCAAATCTAGGTGTGTGATACCGCCTAGGGCTTCAGCCTGTGATTAGTCAAATCTAGGGCTGCCCTGACCTGTGCATTCTAGCCACTGTGATTCCCTATCTAGGTGCATGCTACTTGGCCACTGTGATATGTCAAACCTAGGTGTTGCCCTGCTGTGTGCACTCTAGCCTACTGTAACGTGTCACCCCTAGATACCACTAGGTGTACGCTAGCCTAACTGCAACACCTCTGCCTGGTGCACGCCGCACTATTGTGTCTAATGAGCTTGACACCCAAACATAGCTGCGCTGCATCTTGCAATACCTTTCCCAGGCTTCTAGTCACACTATAGCATCTGCTCTTACTGCCATTGTCATACCTGTCCCATTCAGGAGACCTAATCTTGTCCATGTCAAAAAGTTCATAGGTACCCCATTCAGGCAGCTAGCACCACCATCATGCACGTCAGTGTGCGCCCTCTAATGCACTACATCCTAGCCACACACGTTGCCCTACTCATTCAACTACCCAAGGCATCCACCCCTACCCTTGAGGTTAATAATCTTGCCTGCCCAAACCTACACCACCCAGCCTCACCTACCATGACTATGACCCCTATAGCGAGCCCCTCAGCAACTACCGCAGGCGCTCACCACCCTAGCAACCAGATCAACCAATACCTTAATGACCCAGCTCTCCGGCTAGAAATCTTTGCACGAAACCAACTCCCAACCAACCCTGCCCCCTCATTCTCAGGAATCAGAGACTAGGCACTAGATTCCGCATTCATCCTTCCCGCACTAACACCACTAAGCAAGCCCCATACACACCACCCAGCCCACCCTCGCCCACCACTAGTTGCAAAACTAAGACCACAGGGGTTAAATTGCCTGTGTTCAAGGGCGCCCTTATCAATGCTAGATCCCTCACTGCACACGCGCTTGACATAGCCGACCTTATCACCACTGCTGACCTTGACTTCATTGCCATATCCGAAACCTGGCTACATGCCGCATCTGGCCCCTCTCTAGCCCTGGCCTTACTGCCTGACTATGGCATCACGCGCTGTGACCGCTCCGCTGCACAAACTAGAGGTGGCGGCGTGGCCTTCATCCATAAAAATTCCCTTGACCTAAGAGTGGTATCCGATTCCAAACTCGAATCAGCTGAACTGCTGTCAATCACATTATCACTAACGCCCAACCAAACGGCCACCCTTCACCTTATTTACAGGCCCCAGGTCCGGCACCCACCTTTGTCAGTGAAATTTCCACTCTCCTTCTAGACAAAACGAAAAACAACTCACAAACAATCATCTTAGGCGACCTTAATCTAGGTCGTGGCAACCCAAAAGATCCTGTAGCAACTGATCTGGAGAATGGTCTCATAGACTTTGGCCTCACCTTGTACATCCAAGAACCGACCCATATCAAAGGCAGGACCATTGATTGGTTAGCCGGCTCCAACTGCAACATCCAGGTCCTCAACAACTCCCCATGCTTATGGTTTGACCATCACATCATAACGTTTAACATTGAAGCTACCCCGCGAGCCCCGACACCAATAGCCCCAGCACTCCCCACCCACAATAAAAAAAATATAACAAAAGAACAACTCCTCCCACTGTTACTCCCTTCCCTTAATGCGGCCACCAACTTATGCTCTGATACCACCTCCCTAGCAGACACCTACAACCAAACGATGCTCACGGCTATTGACTCTATAGCACCAATCAAACCGAGGAAGGCCAAACCGCGAGCACATATTAACTCATGGTTCACTCCACAGCTAAGAATCCTCCGCAAAGCTAAACGCTGTGAGGAAAATGGCTGGAAAAGCTACCCGTCTGATGAGCATAAAGATGGCTTCCTCCTCGCCTCCATTACTTATTAAGATGCCATCATCAATGCTAAAAACGAATCGCTCAACAATCGTATCCTGCAAGCCGATTCTAACTCCAAGGAACTCTTTAGAATCCTAAAAGAGCTCGAAACCCCAGTCTCCCCTCCAGACACATGCACGAAAGACAGCAAATGGTGTGCTAACATTCAAGCAGCCCTACTAAACAAAATCTCTTTGCTTCAATCCAAAATTCAAGAAAAGCAGGACAGCCTGAAGCGTGACAACCGCTCACTCTCCCCTACCAGGCCCACCCCTCCCAACATTGCTAATACTAAACCCTTCACCTTCTCACCGCTCACTGTCACTGAGGTAGAAAACATCATCCTGAGGATTAAACCGTCCAACTGCCAAGGTGACCCATGCCCAGCTCCCATCATTAAGGATTCTGCCCATGACTTAGCTCCATTCAATACAGCCTTCATTAACTCCTCCTTTAAAAAAGGTATTGTCCCGGACAACCTTAAAGACGCGTGGTTGATACCGCTACTAAAAAAACCTTATCTAGACCCAAGTATACCCACAAACTTCCGACCTATTACTACAGTACCATTTCTGCTTAAGATACTGGACCACGCAGCTTACCTGCAGATCCAAAACTACCTCGAATCAAACAATCTGTTAGGTCTACGACAATCCGGATTTCGGCCCAGACATGGGACCGAAACGGCTCTATTAGACCTAAAAACTCAGATCGAAGTATTGAAGGACAAGGGCAAATTAGATATGCTACTACTCCTCGACCTCTCCGCCGAATTTGATTTGGTTAACCACCAGATCCTTTGCAGGCACCTCCACTCTGCTGCCAACTTCTCACCGTCCGCTGAGGCCTGGATCAAATCCTTTTTGAGCAACAGATCCATGAGGGTCTTTGCACCTTCCGCAGCTGCGGATCCCTCCCCTATTCATTGCGGGGTACCTCAGGGTTCTTCCGTGTCACCTACACTTTACAATATCTTTACGAAACCACTTTTTGATGTGCTTGATTATCTGGGTGTCTCCTACACCAACTATGCGGACGCCACCCGGATACTCATTCCCATCTCAGGTGATTATCTAGCTAACACCAAGGCCCTCAATGGCGTCTACCTGGTCATCCAAGCTTGGATGGCCCAGCACCAGCTATGTCTGAATGATGATAAGACGGAGCTCCTTATCTTGGGTACCTCACAACGCCTGAGCAAACTTGAGCCATCTTATCAGTCATTCACCATAGACAGCAATACCATACAAGTCTCGAAAGACACTAAAACATTATGCTTCTACCTGGACTCCACCCTATCCTTATCGAGACAAACAAATGCAGTCAGGTCTGCCTCTGCCTACAAGTCCAAACTTATTTCAGCCTGCAGACCGTTTCTCAACACCCCCAACAGTGTCACACTAGCTAGAACACTGATCATGGCAAAAATTGATTACTGCAGTGCTCTTTACTTAGGCACCAGCCAAGAGAACCTGTCCAAACTCCAAACTACCCAGAATAATGCCATTCGAGCGGCCTTGAACATCCCTCGCAACTACCACATCTCAGAAGCCAGAACTAACCTAAAGTGGTTACCTGTGAAGCAGAGAATTTCCCCAAAAACTCTTCCCCTCACGCACAAATGCCTAGCCAACAAGGCCCCGATCTATCTCTGCAGTCGGCTTTCGCGCCACTCTACTGCCTGACCACTAAGAACTGCTCAGACTCATTGCCTAAAAATCCCCAGGTTTAAGCTTCAAAAAGCGGGAGGCACCAGCTTCCCTGTCCTAGCCTCTAAACTATGGAAGACCCTCCCTGCTACCATCAGAACCGAAGACTCCTTCAACACCTTCAAGACTAAAACCAAATCTTGGCTCTTTGACCAGCAATAAGACATGCCCGACATCTCTGTCCTACTTACTCTGCCCGCTTATCCCATGACACCATTTCCGGCCTGCTACCTATGCTAACCATTTTAGTTCACCCTAGGATACATCCTCTGTTAATCCTAGTTGCACTGTAATCTTTGTAATTTATGTAATTAGTAAGATTGTTATTATGTTGGTATTGTTTAATTTTGTAATGTAATCTCCTTGCCTGTATGTTTTTTTCTTTCAACCATGTACAAATTGTGCCCTGATGCCGCCGGGCCTGATGGTGTGCGCGTTATAAATAAACAAATACAAATACAAATACAAGGCAACATTTTGATTAATAGAGGCCCTTGTACATGGATGCTGATGTTGATTGCAGGCGCCATGCCTGTTTATGCATGTGTGTTGCGTGCATTCACCCATGTGATGTGGAGGGACAGGATGGAAGTGACGTTAGACACTGCCACTCATGTGTTTTTGCTTCCTGTCTAGGGGAATATTGTACTGTACCCTGATGCTTGTGTTCTAGGTCTCCCTCTACGCAGCGTCAAGTGAAGAAGAGGGCGGAGACGGCGCTGTGGAGCCAAGCAGCGGGGATGCCTCCACTGGGCGGCGACGCAAGGCCCAGCCACCCTCCCAGGACTTGCCATCATCCGGGAGCGAGGGGGCTGTTGCCGCGTCTGCCACTACGGCTGTGGCGGAAGGGCTGGGTGAGCCCCAACAGGGGCTTGCAATGGCGAAGACGGTACGGACACATCCAGGTTGGTGGTCTCCACAGAGGAGGAGGAGCATGCTACTGAGTCGCACATGGGGCCTGGTGGGGGTAGTACCACTGGTGCAAGTGGTGCAGTCCAGGGCCAGGGTCAGGAGGCCGCACAGGTCACCGCAGAGGGGCCTGTGCATGTCCCTGTCCTTGACCCTGTGACTGCACCACCATGCACCAGCAGGGATGCCCCGTCCCAGGCCCGTCCGAAGCTAGGGGAAAGTGCCATGTCATCTCCCTCTCCACTACCTGCGGACGAGGGGTTCCATGAATGTATGGGCTCCGTCCTGATTGGTGTCACGTTGCACACACGTGACATTCGTGATGACGTGCATTCTTCCTGGGCGGAGAACGCACGCCATCACGAACAGCAGCGTCGCAACATGGCACTGTTGGGGGGGGCCCTGGTTGGTGGGTTCCTACATGTGACGCGCACTCTGGCGGACCTCTCCTCCTCTGTGGAGACTATGCGCCAGTCGTTCTCATTGCCTTCTTCTGGTCCAGATTCCACCAGGGCCCACTGTGGACCTGGCCTGACCAACACAGCCAGCTTGGTGGAGATCCCATCCCTGCCACAGTCGGGAGTCGGCGGTCCAGCAGGGGTGGACACCACAACTGGAGACCAGCTGATGGAGGATGTGCAGGCATCATCGGACAGGGCACATGGACAGCAGCAGCAGGAGCAGGCTCTAGGTGGGAGCAATGATGGCTCGGGGCCATCGACATCAGGGGGCAGGCATCGGCCAGAGGGCAGGAGGACCCTCGAATGGATGTGTCTTCCGTGTGGCTGCGGTTGGGCCTGCGTATAGGTGCGGAGCGGCGGCGGCGGGCGGAAGAGGCGTGACTCACCATGATCAGGGCAGAGTTCTCCATGCGCCGGGCGTTGAGACAGGCAGAGTGCCTCGAGGCGACTCGCAGGGAGTTGGAACAGGCCATGAGTGCCCCCCTGCGAGACCTCGGGGCCAGGACAGAGGCCCGTCTCCAGCAAACAGACATGGAGTTCGATGATGCCCTGGCTGAAAACATCACTGAGAGCCGCAGGACTTGCCCGTCACTATTGTAAATAGTTTATTGTATTAGGTTTCCTTTTTTTTATTATTTTGGGGCTTTTGGACTATGCCCCACACTTTTGTAAATTGTTTTTTTGTTAGTAGGTTATTAGATAGGTTTCATTTGTTTTGTTGGGCTCATGGACCCATGAAAATTGGATTGTACATAGTTGGACATTGGATTTATTTGGACATTTTAATTTAATTTCACCATGGATCAATGGATTTACCTTTTTGCGTTTCATTTGGATTTGGTTTGGTGGACAGAGAGTTTTGGCCATTTTTCTTTTGGATTACTTGGGTTTTTTGAGTTTTTTTTTTTTGGACATGCATTTCATTTCATGTTTGCCATTATTTTATGTTTTGAGTACTTTCAATTGGTTTTCATGTTAATACATTTTGATCTTTTACTTCAGTGTGCGGGATTCACTCATTGGGCTCATACATGTTTTCATGTGGGTTTACTCAATCAATGGCAACCTGTGTGTGTGTGTGTGTGTGTGTGTGTGACGGACATGTGTTGATATACATAGTTGACTTTTGGTTTGTGTCATGAGATGGGCATGTCACTGCTGGGTGGGTGAGTGGCTGGGGGGACATGAGTGGGACATGAGTGGGGGCCTGCTGGCAGGTGCCCCTCACTGCTGGGGGGTCGGGTGCAGGGTGACATGAGTGGGGGCCTCCTGGTAGATGCCCCTCACTGCTGGGGGGTGGGGGTGCAGGGTGACATGAGTGGGGGCCTGCTGGCAGGTGCCCCTCACTGCTGGGGGGTGGGGGTGCAGGGGGACATGAGTGGGGGCCTGCTGGCAGGTGCCTCTTACTGCTGGGGGGTGGGGGTGCAGAGGGACATGAGTGGGGGCCTACTGGCAGGTGCCCCTCACTGCTGGGGGGTGGGGGTGCAGGGGGACATGAATGGGGGCCTGCTGGCAGGTGCCCCTTACTGCTGGGGGGTGGGGGTGCAGAGGGACATGAGTGGGGGCCTACTGGCAGGTGCCCCTCACTGCTGGGGGGTGGGGGTGCAGGGGGACATGAGTGGGGGCCTGCTGGCAGGTGCCCCTTACTGCTGGGGGGTGGGGGTGCAGAGGGACATGAGTGGGGGCCTACTGGCAGGTGCCCCTCACTGCTGGGGGGTGGGGGTGCAGGGGGACATGAGTGGGGGCCTGCTGGCAGGTGCCCCTTACTGCTGGGGGGTGGGGGTGCAGAGGGACATGAGTGGGGGCCTACTGGCAGGTGCCCCTCACTGCTGAGGGGTGGGGGTGCAGGGGGACATGAGTGGGGGCCTGCTGGCAGGTGCCCCTTACTGCTGGGGGGTGGGGGTGCAGAGGGACATGAGTGGGGGCCTACTGGCAGGTGCCCCTCACTGCTGGGGGGTGGGGGTGTAGGGGGACATGAGTTGGTGATCATATTGCAAGGTGACATGTGGCTTGGCTGGGGGCATGCCCATGGTGGATGGGCTGCCTGAAGGACATGAACAGGGGTGCTGGGTAGTCCCCTGTGGTGTGGGCTGCCTGCAGGGGCCGTGGAGGGGGTAGAGGGGACACCTGGAAGGACCCACACTGCCAATTCCCATGTAGGACTCCCCGCGCACCACACTGGATACACGTACACTGCTCCGACAGCAGAATCACGTGTGAAACTTCACGCGCACCCCCAAAATACACGTACCCTGCTCTGACAGCAAAATCGCATGTGAAACCTCACGCGCAACCCCGAAATACACGTACCCCGCTCGCACAGGGCCAATCGCGTGTGACACTTCCCGCGAACCCCAGTAATAGATGTACCCCGCTCGCACAGGGCCAATCGCGTGTGACACTTCCCGCCAACCCCAATAATACACGTACCCTGCTCGCACAGGGCCAATCGCGTGTGAAACTTCCCGCAAACCCCATTAATACACATACCCCGCTCGCACATGGCCAATCGCTTGTGAAACTTCCAGCGAACCCCAGTAATACCCGTACCCCGCACGCACAGGGCCAATCGCGTGTGAAACTTCCCGCGAACCCCAGTAATACACGTACCCCGCTCACACAGGGCCAATCGCGTGTGACACTTCCCGCGAACCCCAGTAATACACGTACCCCGCTCGCACAGGGCCAATTGCGTGTGAAACTTCCCGCAAACCCCAGTAATACACGTACCCCGCTCCCACAGGGAAATCACGTGTGAAACTTCCTGCGAACCTCAGTAATACAAGTACCCCGCTCGCACAGGGCCAATCGCATGTGAAACTTCCCGCGAACCCCAGTAATACACATACCCCGCTCACACAAGGCCAATCACATGTGAAACTTCCCGCGAACCCCAGTAATACACGTACCCCGCTCGCACAGGGCCAATCGCATGTGAAACTTCCCGCGAACCCCAGTAATACACGTACCCCACTCGCACAGGGCGAATCGCGTGTGAAACTTCCCGTGAACCCCAGTAATACACGTACCTCGCTCGCACAGGGCCAATCGCGTGTGAAACTTCCTGTGACTACACATACCCACTCGCACAGGGACAATCGCGTGTGAGACTACCCACGCAGCGGGGTACGTGTATTTGGAGGGGTGCGTGGGGAGTTTTACAGGCATTTTCGAGGTTGTGAGCCTGTGCGCCATGTACGGGGTTTGTGTGCTGTACATGGCGCATGGGGAGGGGTTGTGGGAATAATTGGCGCTGCTGCAGGGTTGATGCGCCACTCTGCGCCACGGCTGGTTTTGAATGTTAAAATCCATGAATATGCTGTGCGTGGAAATGGATTTTAGCGCACGCGGCTGGCGCAGAAAGTCGCACGCGTACACTGTGCGCCAGCCTCGTGCGCCACTTGTGCGCTGAATTCTATGAATTACCCCCTAAATGTCAATGGTCTGATAAAAGCCAGCAGGAGGTTCCTGGTTGGTTGGAAAATGTGAACGGAACTTATCACTGGCTCGGTTCTATCTATCCGAAATGCCATGTCAAATGATGTTGTATCAGTGGAGTTTGCTGAGTCTCTAAGCTCAAACTCAGGGGACATTTTGGGTTAAACAGATGCAAAAGAGCCTTACCAGCAAGAGAAAAGCAGATTAGCATACAACTCGATGTAACTGATGGAGAATTTGCCTTACAAGAGTATGTTCTCACATTTTACTGAATGCAGAGGCCATTCTAAGGTTTAGGCAACCTCCCACACGAACACACAAACACATCTTGCTGACAGGCACCTGTTACAGAGATGGCTGTAGCAGCCCTTATGGACCCATAGATACAGGCAATGATAGCTTCCCATTCAGATGCATGCCATTTAGCATTGGTGGCCTATGTATTTCCGGTCCATTTAGTGTCACAACCAAAATGAAATAGCGAATGCCTATTTCTTCCTGCAGTGTTCAGAGGAGCGTGTCTGTGGGGACTCGTTTCTCAGCAAACTGACCCCTCAACCAGGTAATAAATACATCTAAAGGGACATAAGAGGAGGAGGGATTTGTCACATCCTTTTCTAAAATGTATTACCTTTGTTTCCCCTTCTCTATAGTTCTTCTGCATTGAAGAGCTGCTCACCTACCTCCACTGCACTCCTAAAAAAATCCCTTCTGCACCAAAGCAATTACTTCAAGGGGGATTTTGGTTGTTTCAAATCATAACCCCTTTTCCTTCCAAACCATCACTGTGGGTACAGAAAAAGGTATACTCCATGATAAGTAAGAGTCCCTGACCATCAGCCCCTGGGATACTGCAGCTGAAAATAGTGGATGAAAAACACCAGGGACGAAACTGAACCCGGCTACACTTCCAGCACCAGGAGCTGGTACCAGCTCTAACATTCCCACACCCCCTATGCCCAACAAGTATGGAGGAGATCCCAAAGATGTTAAGGCCTTTTCTACGCAGTGCAAAATACTCTTCATAAATCGTCCAGCTTCATATGCCTGAGACCAGGCCATAATCTCCTTCATACTTCTCAATTTGTAAGTAACTGCATTATTATGGGCGACTCCATATGTGGATACCAATGACCCTTTCCTATATAGGTATGACGACTTTTACGAGGCATTTCACACCATGTTTAGCAGGCAGTGTGTCGCCCAATCAATCAGAAACTAATTTATAGAACTACAACAAAGAAACAAAGACTTGTGGTACATTACACAGTTTGAAATCTGGTGTCTCAAACCACCTGGCCTGATCCTCTTTCAAAGCGGACTAAGAGACAACCTCAAAGACACCCCCAGTCAAATCGTCACACCACCCGTCACCTTAATCGAATGTATCACCTTGATGGTAAGGTTAGACCAATTATGGAAAGACTGCAAGGCTGACATGAATGGAGTCAGACACCACACCCGTTAGACTGTGAGGTTCCTCCTCTGGCAGCAGAGGGTGAGACCATGCAACTCGCAAGTACCTGAGGCCCTGTCACACTGGAAGAAAGGGAATCTATGCTTCTACTGTGGCAGCCATGACCATTCATTAAGGCCCTGCCTGAAGAGACCTGTTCCTAGAGTGGAAAACGGCAGTGCTCGACCATGAGAGGGGAGAAATTGAGGAGAAATCAAGCAGTGTTCCCTACTATGATAACCCCTATTGATCCACTTAGTCCACCATGACATTTTATCATCCTAGTCACTCTCAAAGACACTACCAGAGAATGGGTAGATGTAGGGGCCATGATTGATAGAAGAGCCACAGGCAACTTTATTAATGCCACTTTCGTTTGAGGAAATGAGTATTCCCTTAGTCAAGAAAAAACAGCGCAAAACCATCATATCTGTGGATAGTTCGGAACTAACCTCTGGACCCATCATTCAACAAACGTTTACGGTGAACATGATTTGTTCCATAAAACATTCAAGAACACATCCAAATCGATGTAATAGCTGCTCCTCATTTCAAAGTGATCCGAGGAGTACCATGGCTTACTTTGCATAGCCTCTAGATAAACTGGAGACAAAGAAAATTGACATTCAAAGTATCCGGATGTTCCCCAACCTGCTGTGTTCCCCAGCTCAGTGACAGTATGCCCTCCACGACACTACACAGTGCTGCCTTCGTGAAACCTCCAGTACTCTCTCACGAATAACATGAATATGCAGATGTGTTTAACCCCACAGAGTCAAACAAACTAATGCCACACCGACAATATGATTGCCAGATCAAGTTTGTACCATATGGAAGGACCTATGTCCTTACCGAAAAGGAGAATGTTATCTTACAACAGTACATCAAGGAAAACCTTGAGAAACGGTTAATCAGGCATTACACTTCTCCAGCAGGCTTGCCCATCTGTATTGTACCTAAAAAATAAAAGACCAAACTTGGGCCTTGTATAGACTGTAGTCAATTGAATGAAATCACAATAAAGAACAGTTATCATTTACCTCCCATTTAAGTCATTTTAGACTAATCAACACACAGCACTATATACACCAAACTTGATTTAAAAGGAGCTTACAATCTAGTCAAGAAAGCAGCAGGGGACGAATGGAAAACTGTCTTCAGAACCAGATATGGGCCCCACGAATACCTTGTCATGCCCTTTGGCTTATGTAACGCCCCTGAAGCCTTTAGACACTTTTTGTACGACATCTTCAGAGACATCCTGAATATCTATGCAGTCATCTATCTTGATGACATTTTGATGTTTCCCCCTCTTAAAGAAAAACACTTTACCCATGTGAGAGAAGTCCTATCATGGCTCAGGAAACATCATCTATTTGCCAAGGTGTCTACATTGGTTTTTCACCAACAAAAGGTTACATACTTGGGTTATGCCTGGGCATATCAGGATGGAGCGAAGGAAGATCGATGTCATCTTGGATTGGCCTGGTCCTACCTCTGTCAAAAGTCTTCAGAGTTTTCTTGGTTTCACCAATTTCTACAGGCAGTTCATCCCAAAATATTGCCGGATTCTGGTACCATTGACTGCATTGCTACGTAAGGGACACACTTTTGATTGTAATCAACCAACTGAAGATGCCTTTGATTGTGTAAAATTGAAATTTACCGCTGCCCCCATTCGGAGGATCCTCAACCGAGAACTTCTGTTTTTTTTAGAAGCCAATCAGACCCACATTCCAAACTCAAACACTGTCAAGCTTCCCATTCTAGGAAACTCAACAATGCAGAACAAAATGACAGCATTTTTAATAAAGAACTACTGGCAATTAAAGAAGCCTTTACCAACTGGAGTCACCACCTCACGGGGCAGTACATCCTATACTTGTTATCACAGGTCATAGAAATCTCAAGTTTTTACGCACAGCCTGTTCCATCAACCAACAGTAGAAATGGTGGATCCATTTATTGTCATGGTTAGACCTCAACATTACATATACCCCGGGTGCTCAGAACACCAAGGCAGATGCATTGCCCCGATAAGATCCTGTACCCTTGGAAAAGGCTGCAGGCTCCCATTAATGGCCCCTTAAAAATCCTCTCTACACTTCAATCTACATTTGACGGGTACAAACAACACCTTCATCTTGCCTATACAGCCCTCATGAAAAGACAATTCCTAGAAGAGGATCCTAAGCATCACGAGAGACAACTGCTTCTGTTCCACAATGAAAGACTATGGTTGCCCACAAAAACTATTCAAGCCTGTTTTCTTCAATGGTGTCACGAGGACTTCATTGCAGGCCAATTCAGCATCCTAAAGACCAGAAAGAAGGTGGAGAGATATGCTTGGAGGAAGGATTGGGCTCACGATTTTAGAGACTATATCCAAGGATGTGGTGTTTGTTCTCGGTCAAAAAGTGATCACCAACAGACCATGGGTTTACTACAACCACTACCCATACCAAAGGGACCATGGAAAGACTGTTCAATGGACGTCATCACTGATCTCCCCATGGTAAAAGGAGAAACCGAGATTCTGATCATTGTCGACCGATTCACAAAAATTGCCCATTTCATGGCACTGCCAAGACCACCATCTGCTTTTGCTTTGGCCCAACTCTTAATCCAACATATATCCTGACTGCATGGTCTGCCTAACACCATAGTCACAGATGAGAAACCCAATTCCTGTCTCAATTTTGGAGAGAAACCAGTCTGCTTTTGAGAATCGAACCACATTTTTCTCCTGCATACAACCTCCAGAGTGATGGCCAGACCGAGAGAGTGAACCAGGTGATAGCTCAATACCTACGCTGTTATGCCACTCTGCACAATGACTATTGGATAGCTCTGTTACCACTCACAGAGTCTGCTGATAATGATTTGCAACATGCCTCGTTAGCTGACACTCCATTTCACCTAACCAATGGTTATCATTTGTCCTAATTTCCTATGAAAGCGAAAGAGTCCACTCCTGTACCAACAGCACAAGAACAACTTCAAGCTATGTGTCAAGGATTCCAAAAATCCTCCATACAATTGAAACACACACAAGATACAATCAATACATTCTCCAATAAAAAGAGAAAGAAGGCACCTCCTTTTAAAGAGGACAAACAAGTATGGTTAGCCACAGATAACCTTAACCTTCCCAAATGTCAGCAGAAGTTCAAACCCCCGTTTGTAGGCCCTTTTAAGCTCTCCAATGTTATCAATAATGTTGCAATGAGATTTCAACTGCCTGCAAGTTTTTGTATACATCCCGTGTTTCATGTCTCCTTACTCAAACCGGCTACGCATTCCCTCCGATATGGTGAACAACATCTACCTCGACGCCCAGCAGTGGGTTCAGAGGATGAATACAAAGTCAGGGAAATCATGGACTCTCATATTTAGAGGAACACCATACAGTATCGGATTGATTGGGTGGGGTACGGTCCTGAGGAGCGAACATGGGTTTCATCCAAGAATGTTAATTTACCATGTTTGGTCAGAAAGTTTCACTTGCTCAATCTAGGCAAACCTAGGCTGAAAACATTCCCCCAGTTCACGGTTGGTTAATGGCCTAGGAAGGGAAATACTGTAAGGATTAGGCAACCTACTACAAGAACATGACCCGCTGCCATCCACCTGTTTTCAGGACCACTGAGGCTGCCCTTATCGACCCATAGATAAAGGCCCTGATAGATTCCCATTGAAAGACACAATTTAGTAAAGGCAGCATATTAATTTCTTGTCCGTTTAGCATCACAACCGGAAATGAAATAGGGAATGCCTATTTCTTTCTACAGCGTTCAGAGGAGCGCGTCTTGTATTTGCACTAGCAATGGAGGACTGTTGCTTTGTTCCAGTAGCCGACCAACCTCAGATAAAGCAAGGTGCTTCAGAACTCCCATGGCACTTTCAGTTCACTCTGAATCCCACCACGATTAGGTAATTAGTTGAGTTCTTGCCCTCGATTCACGTGCTCGCATAAAGCAAACTTTTATTTACACGTCTCATTCCATGAGTCGGGAAACCGGCAACATTTTGCATAGAACTTTCTGGCATTCAGCCAGCCTTGTGGATCATGACGCTGGTTTCTTTAGGAGTGCTCTCCCAGTAACTTGCCTTGATTAGTTACATCCTGAAGATCACTTACACAGTATTGAGGCTGCAGTACTGTGGGGTATCATTTCTCAGCGAACTGACCCCTCAACCAGGTAAAGGGAGATATAAGGAGGGAGGATTCTTCACCTCCTTTTCTAAAATGTATTGCTTTTGTTTCACCTTCTCTACAGTTCGTCTGCATTAAAGAGCTGCTCCCACCTCCATTGCACTCCTAAGAAAATACCTACTGCACAAAGGCGATGATTGCAGGAGGGATTTTGGTTGTTTCAAATCATAACCCCTTTCCTTTCCTGGCTTTGGTGTACTCCCTACATGGTTCCTGAAGGCCAGGGTTGTTTGATTCTTGGCAGCCTTTCCCAAAGCAAGATCGGATTACCTGAGAATGATTCAGGTAGCAGGTGCTCAGATAGAAAAGAAGAGCTAACATGGTGGAGATTCCTTGACACGGTTCTTTGAAAGACAGAGATAAAGTAAGAAACCAAGCCACAGATTATTCATATATGTCTCGCATAGCATGTACAAGTATTTTGGGAGCCCTGTTTAGGGGCTATATCACTGAAAGTGAAATATAGTGAAAAGTGTTGTTTCTTCTGCAATTTGGGATCTCTAGAGGTCTTAAAATTATCAGATTAAAATGTAGAGCGACAAGTTATTTGATTGGTGTCTGCCATAGTCATCAATGCAATTGAAATATATTCCTAAATTAAAAATGGGGCTTTGAGAGGGTGAAATTGATGCCTTGAAAATAGTGAGTAATTTAGGCCCCACTGACCCAGCATTCTAAAAAAACAAAAATATTGAAAAACCCACCCCTTTACAAGTATTACCAACCAACCCAAGATCACAAAATACATCAAATAGTATCAATGCAAAAGCTATGAGAGAAGAGTTTGTCACAGATAATATCACAGATAATGGATAACATTCTCCAAATATATCAGTCAAAGAATATTGGTTGCAACGATAATAGGGCCATATGTGTGGCTATGGTGACCCCTCATTCTTTCTGAATCCAGGGACCTTGACCATTAGCCCCTAGCTATGAGCCCTGCTGTTACGAATACCATTGCAAATGGCACTTCCTTATATAAATCTGATATGAACGGACTTGGACCAGCACTGGAACCTGTGTCAGTATTGGGCCGCATGGGACAGACCCCCATTATCAGCCAATCTCCAGCCTCCAAATCGGTTGCTTTGGGGGAGATAAACAGGAAAAGCCCAGTATCTAACTGCAAGGACATTGAAAGCCATATTTCATGTGGTCCTGCTACAGTGGCTAAGATGCCAGTATTGCCACCTGGGCTGAAGAGTACTCTAATGCCCATAGAAGGAACGGAAATTGTGGTTACGGAGGTCAAACGGAGCGCAATCTGTGATGCCGATCTCGGTAACAGGTCCTCCACTTTCGGCACTACTCTGGACAAAATCGAGGCTAACCTGCTTCTGGGAAACTGCGCCCCACTGGGTTTCAGCCCTTCAAAAGTCTCAATTTCATCAGGCCTATGCACATCACACATTGCCATTCCAGCTACCAGGAATGGGTTTCATGAACTGTGGATGCAAATACAAATGCAGGCTTGCCCTGTCTGAGCTCTCAGGCATTCTTTATAGAAGTCCAAGAGAGAGGGGGAGGCACGGGGGATACCCATTAGCCCAGCAAATGTTTTGGGGGTCCTACAACAACCTGAGGAGCCAGTCCAATACAGAACTGTTGTCCCCAAATCTATAATGACCATCAGCAGGAGGGAGTGGGTGGCTACCTGTGAAAAAGGTGAAAACTTCAGTCCCAACAGCACAATGGCTAAAAAGGTGATCTGTAGGGAACTCATGTTGGCAACAGTAAAGAAGGCACAAGTGATCACAGTTTAAGGGTGTTTATTAAACTGTATAATGGGTGAGAAAACACCTAATCTAAACCTAAATTGAAGAATGGGGGTAAGCTAAAACCATCACATAATAATAAGACAGACCTAGTTGTGTCTTGTCAAATAAAAAGAGCCTATCCTAAAAAACCCATTGCAAATCCTTACAACTTAGTTACAAAAAAGTGTGGGATAATGTTCACAAGAAAAGAAAGACATTTTCACCAAATTATGTCAGGATGGTATGTCTGGGGTCTCCTTTCCCCAGGTTTTTAGCACGGAACAAGGCAGGACCTTTGAACACAGCACACTCCTAGGCATCACCAACATGAGGTTACAGTCCTTTCAGCAATGCCTGGACCTTCTGGGGCCAAGTCTCTTTCCTATGAGGTCTCTGGCCTTAGATGGCCTGCTGGACCATAGACAATAAACAAACACAAGTACCTTTGGTAATCTTTCCTGTTGGGCGATTGCTTTTCGCCCCTTCTACCCCCCCTCAGCCGAGCTCTGATCCTTCTGGCAACAATAGCCTCCATCAGTCGGGTTCACTACAGCCTATATCAAAGTTCACAATCTCACAATCTCACACTTCACCTAGCTTTCTCCTGTCAGTCCTCTGTCAGGTCCACACTTAGCAATTTCACAGTTCACTCAGTTTTTCTCAATGTGTCAAAGACTTTCGAGTGTATGAGGGCTTTTGGACAACCCTCGTAGGACCACTTCGACACTTCAAACCAGCCTCTCCTAATGCTTCTTGGTTCTCGTAGTTTCAACAAAACAACACAACAAAAAAAGGCTCCAGTCAAAGTAGTTCGAATGAGCGCCCTCCGCGGCATCGGACCACTCTGCTTCTGGACCTTTTACTATGGTTTCTTTAAAGTAAAATGTACACAAATTCTTTGTTGAACAATGTTGCCACCTGCAACCTTGGGCCCAGCACAGTTCGGTTTACTATTAGTCTTCTCTGACTCACCGGCTGTGCTGAACTGTTGGAGCTTCTTGTCTCTGAGTCAAGGATGGCACCACAGCGGCATATGTTTCTCTCCGCTTTGGCTATCAGTGCGGGAGGGCCCCGTGTGCCATTGACGCATATCACACCACACGCCAGGTGGACTTCCCGGTCTTATGATTTCCCTTTCAGAGGCTTTGTGGGTATGAGTTGAGAAGGGCAAATTCAATTCCCTTTCGTCGATCCTCTAGGTCACTTCTCCTCCATTTGAACTGCCGGTCCAGAATGGCTGTCTCCTCATGCGTTTGGCCTTGCTCATAGTGTGCTCTTGTGCTCTGCCTTTTATCCCAGTGGGGAAGCGAAAGAGCCGTCAGATGTGCATAATTATTGTCAATTGCCTGACTCTGCCTGACCCTTGTGTTGGGACATGTCAGGTAAACGGCTTGTCGGAAAAATAGGGGGTGGTTAGAGCTTCTAAATATCCTACGGTGTAGGATGGGGAAAGGGCATTGTAATGAAGGGGGTACTGTGTCTCGCTAGTCGGTGTCCCACTTCCACTCCCCGAAGACCCCCCATCCAGGTGATCCTCCCTCACTGGTCCACCCACAGGAACTGGACCCAATAGCGATGGCTGTGTCCTGGCAACCCGGATGACAGTTCTACACAGACTATACCTTGAGGTTTCTCACAGATCCCCATGTAGACCGTGGAATCAAGATGATCAGTTGACCCAGCCGTAGCAACCCATGTAAGTCGACCCACCAGTAACTACTAACCCAATTTCTGACAAATCAGCTGGCATGGCTGGCAACCACAGTCATGCCCCTAAGAATGCCGGCTTCAGGGCATGTAGATTGTGGTCTGGTAGAGAATGACTAACAGCATGGCACATTGGGTACCTAGGAGGGGCATAGTATTTTTGTATACATTTCCCATATTGCCCCCTTAACAACTAGAACCCAGGGAAGCCCTCAAAAACAAATGCACACACTTGCTTTGTACTGTACGTGGCTGTTTATTTGTAACCACGGAGACCACTCATAATTGAGCAACACTGCATTACCAGGGCTAAAGTTCACACAATCTCTTCCATATAGAATGTATGGTCCAGAAATTAGCTAAAGCCATCTTGGGGATGAACATGAAATGCAGCCCAATACCAAATAGCATGATTGTAATCACCCCCTATAATTACAATAATGCCATCCAAACATCCGAGACCAGGCCTCATAACCCAGTGTTATCCAAAGAAAAGAGAACACCATTGGGGAAAATGTGCTAGGCAACTGTAGTCGGACATGGACCATTGGCCCCATAATGGATTTGAGCAATTAGGTAATTGTGCACGGGGTGCAATGGCCACAAGTGGGTCTCTGGGGCTTTAGCTAATGTGTTGTCTTATGAAGGATGTATTGTTATTGTAACTTTTTATGTATTTTGTATGTGTTAGGATGTACTTTCATGGTCCTATCGCCGGATAAAGTTATTGAATGACATTACATTAGACCACCATATTTCTCTGATGCCAATATTTGTTAATAGATGGTTTCAGAGAAAGCAATATTTGAGAACTGCTTTGCCTTTTGATTTCAGAGGGTGGTCAGTTTCATTTATAAATAATTCTGTGCTGTAGATCTAACGTTTTATTTACAAATTAAATCAAGCAATTTCAATTTGTGAACTTACGTTGTGAAATATATTAGTCAATTGTCTAGAATTGTCATTAATATTTGTTATTCTATGTATTGATGTTTGTCCAAATTGGAATGAACCCATTAGAGAGACAACAGCAAGCAGGTTGTGTTTTTCTTTTTGTAATCAGGCTGCTTGTTTTCATTTGTGATATTATGGGTGACTTCATCAGCATTTTAACTTAGGGGCTAGCTTTAATTATTTGACTTAATTAAAACAGCCTTCATGTTGCCCCAGATTGTAGAGAGCGATTGTTGAAGTAGAGCGTATTAGATTAGAGCTATTTCTCCATAATCATAGAACTGTAGTAAAAGTAAAACTGTTCCATAGATAGATCTCATTGCAGTGCATACAAACATATTTGCCCAGGTTTAATGAATGTGCATCACTGAGCAACAGCCAGCCTGTCATCTAGGTTACTTGAAAAGCACCTTTTGCTATAACGTGCTGATGAGCGCTGTGACATCAATTCTGAAGTCCCTAGCGGCGTCCAGCCAGTGGCATCCCAGTAAAGGGCTGTATAGTGAAGGGTGAAGGCCTGCCATTGATCAGACTCTTTGCTGCTTAGCCCATGAGCCTTTGCTAGTCCAGCATTTTGCCCCTTAACTGGTCTGTCACCTCACGGAACTCTTCAACCTGTCCTTCAACTCTTACTTTCCCTCTTTTGTCAAAACAGCCACAGTCATCCATCTCCTAAAAAAGCAAGGGGCTGACCCGAACCTAAAGTTAACTTTCTCCCTGTGTTTTCCTTCTGTAATACTCTAAAGTACTCAAAGGACTGTGTTCAACTGTCTTATGAATCTCCTTGACATCCAAAACCTTCGAGACCCGATACAAGCAGGTTTCTGCTCCTGTCACTACATAGAAACTGCTCTTATGAATGTGTCCAACTTCATCGCTTCTGCTAAGCACTCCAACCTATCCTCTTTCCTAATTCTCCTTAACCTGTCCACTGCCTTTAACACTGTTGATCACTCTTATCTCCACCATACTCCTTTTGTTCTCAGGATTTGTGATCAAGACATGCCTGGATAGAATGCTACCTGGCACTCGCAAATGATATGTCTCCTGGAGCGACAGCACCTCTATACTCTCTCATTTAACTGTTGGCCTTCCACAAGGCTCTCTCTTGGGTCCGCACCTCTTTACACTACACCTTTGATCTTGGGGCACTAACCTCATTGTTAAGGTTGTCATACAAACTCTTTGTGCATGACATCAAACTCTTTTCCCTTTTTTCTGAACACTCCTCTGATCTCTCTATCAAAATTTCAAACTTTCTCTCTGCTATTAAATATTGGATGGCGTTGCACTCTGTGATGTTAAACTCTACCAAAACAGAGCTCTTCTCCCCTGCCAAATACTGAATGGCATCTCTTCCACTGCTTATCCAGTTCCCACCTGACATTCTCCCCTAATTTTCTTCAGCTAGAAACCTCAGGATCATCTATACCCTTCTCACACCTTCTCTACTTTCATCTCGAAAGCTGCAATGGTGGCTCACCTCAATCTCCTAAATATAAGGAAAATCAGGCACCTTCTTGCTTTCAAAACGTCCAAGCATCTCTTAACCACTATTGTCTTCTCTGAACTGGACTACTCTCCCAGCATCCTCTTTGTTCTCCCCAACTATGTTTTCTGTCCTCTTGACAAGTTCATTCATTTTGCTACCTTGACTCTCATTGAACTTCTTCAATTCACATCTACTTTCTCGTACCATCACCAGGCTGTATGGCTGACGATGCAAAACGGGGCCAGATCTAAATGGCTTCTCCTGGTTCAGAAATCTATCCATGGTAAGGCACAACCATATCTTTCCTCCACTGGCCAATTCTAAAAGTCTTTTCGTAATCTCTGCCCTGCCTCCCCGACTATCCTTGTGCTACCTCACCCTCTTTTGCTTCCTCTCGCTTCTGCTCTTTCTCCCTTTTTGCTCCACTTGCATGGAATTCTCTTCCCCCAGACATACGTGAAACAGTCCAAAAGGATTTGTTCAAAACCAAACTAAACCCTTACCTCCTCACCTCTGAGTTACCCTCTTAACCAACCTCATCTGCATCCTAGTTACCATTTTCCCTCACCTCTAACCTGCCTCTGTACCTCCCTTTTTCTCCCTCCAATCTAACACTCCATCCATCATTGTAACATCCCTAACACAGCTGGCCATACCGCCTACCTGCTTTTAAAAATTTCTAATATTGGTTTACCCTAATCTATGTATGTCCACCCATGCATTGTACCCAGTGACTGTTTCATTTACTCCCCTCTACAACATGGTAAAAATGTCATTCAAACTCACTTGATTGTAAGACGCTCACTGCTTATCACCAGAACTTATATCTACTTTACAGTCTTTTGTGATCAAAAGAGAATATTTCCTCACTAAAAATATAAGTAAAATAAATAATATAGTAGCCTGCATCTCTGTGAAAGAGCACCCACAATTGTATTCTTTTTCTCCGTTGGCAATATGTCTAAAGCAAAATGGCTACACCTCTCCACATTGCCCATGTGCAATGTTTTCGTCATTATGAAAATGTTGCCTTGTCTACTATCCTGAAGGGTAGGCACTCAGTGACCTCACCAGGATGGCGCCAGTTGCATTGCGGCATAAAGTTCAGTGTCAAAGTCACATACACATTAGTATATTCTATATGACCACGCATTGTTGTTATAGATGAATGGACAAGTCTACTTATGGTGAAGGGGATCATTTTGTGAGTTTGGTTTGAATGTTTCTGTCAGTGTTTTTTTGTTTCTTACTTTGGATGGTTATGACCTAAAATGGACTACAAAACGCCTATATTTAAAATAGAAAAATAGTAATAGGGACAGCTGTACAAAATATCATGACATGAAATGTGAAATATAAGGCTCAGAAAAACGCTCTGTTATATATGTGTAGTCCAGACATCATATATACTGCAGCTAACTGGGTGTCTATTCAAAAAGTATCTTACAACATATATTCACAGAATTGGAATTAATGCACTTTATCAAGACCGACATGATGACTGGTTCTGTGAAGACTAAAATATTAAATGAAAAGGTAACAGCAGAGGTGAACATGATTATAGATATGCTATAAACCGTAATTGTAAAGAAAGAATAAGAAAGTTTAACAAATAACTGCACCCATTAACAATTTTGTGAGAGCTTCAGTTAACAAAACAGTAAACTATGTTGAAACATTTCTTTCTGGTTATGGAAGTAGTGACTAAGGGCATCATCATGAGTTGGGTGGTAGCCCTTAAATCCGGCGGTAACGGTATTAGCGCTGCCAATTCCACTCCGCTGGAATCTGAGTGGGCACAATTACCGCCTGACCCAAAAAGGCACCAGTGCCATTACAGCCAGCGCTATTAATGTCAGCTAAATCTCAGCCGGCGCTAATAGCACTGACAACAGCAAGCGCAAATACAGGCATATCACAAGTGCATTCTCGGCGATAATCCAGCTCAGAGATACATCCAGCCACAGGCTAATACAATGCACTCCAGATGGCTACATAAGAACCACCCAGGGCCCAAACCCTGTTTACAAAACCATGTTGCCATTATTTGATGCAAGATGAGACAGGCAGCTACTCAGTCTGCACCTGGCCCTTCTGATTCAGGACAACGAGGCCAGAGCACAGGTAGTACAAGGGTGGGACTGAGGGGGAGGAGGATGAGGAGGAAAGCATCCCAGCAAGGGAGTTACCCATCCCCAAGGTCAGGCCAGCTCCCTAGGCTCTCAGTGATTCCCAGTTGGGAACTGAGTACCGCCTGGACAGAGAGACCATCACTGAGATGCTGGCCACGAGACATGACAAAATTGGGAGCACAATTAACATCTGCTCAGCTGTGACTCCCCTGGTGAAGCTGGTAGCAGTCCTGCAATTCCTTGGGACTGACACTTTCCAGCACTCTGTGGCCATGATGCATGGCATGGCACAGTCAACATTAAGCTCACTCCTTGGCCAGGTGCTGGATGCCCGTATACGCCATGCCAATCAACACATCGCACTGTCCACCACCCATGCCCAGGTGAAAGACATGAAGGCCTGCTTTTATGCACCGCACAACTGCTCAATGTTATAGCACTCATCGACTGCACCCATGTTGCATTGGTGACGCCCCATGCCCATGAGGTAGTCTACCGGAACCCCATGCACTACCACTCCATGAACATGCAGGAGACTTATAGCTCAGGGGTAAAGTGCTTACCTTGGAAGCAAGACGACATGGAGAAACACGGGTTTGAATTCCGGGTCCGCGCTTAGAAACATCTGAGTATTAAGAGCATTATAAATGACCTATCATATCATGGCACTCCTCCAAGCCCCCCAAGATGACATACATGTTAGCCAAGAGACCTGTGGCCCTGACCTCATCATAACCCACTGCTATGCCCACTACCCAGGATCCACCCACGACTCCATGGTCCCACCCAACAGCACCCTGCCGGGATACATGGTGATGCATAGAGGACAAAGGACCTTGATAATTGGTGAGTACAAACCCCACCATATATGTACGTTGAAGCACATATCTGACATGTAAGGGATGGTTAGCCACAGGAAGCATTGCATGTCAATAGGAGGCACTGGCAGCACCCGTGCAGCCCCTGCAAAATCTATCGTGGGCATCCAAGGGCACATGAACGTGGTTGACACATTTGGACACACACATGGTGATGGGCACACACTGCTGACATCATATTGACACATCAACAATGCATCTTAAATGTGCCTCTGCGCAGATCAACACAGCAGCACCCAACAGCATGTCCACCTGTGCCACATCTGTCTGCCCATCTGCAGTAAAGGTGTACACGCCACAAAACACCCACCACAAAGTTACTGTGTGCATGTACAGGACAAGTAATCAATGGCATGATATACAAATGATGCACACCCATCACCCATACACATTGCATGTGCTAGATGCACACTCGAATGCCCACATCTAACAATTGCTGGATACACTGAGACTGCAGACCCATGCATGAGAAAAATGACTGAGGTCTGTGTTACAACCAAAGCAGGTGACTCTGGATATCCACAGCTGGCGTGGCTGATGACCCTTGTGTGTGACTCATGTACACAACATGAGACCACAAAAACCATGCTCACAGCCGGACCCACGTTTACACAGAACGCACATTTGGACCCCTGAAGGCATGTTTCAGGTGCCTGAACAGCACTGGCGGGGCTCTTATGTATGAGCCAGACAAAGTAGGGAAAATAGTCTTGGTGTGTGCTATGCTCCACAATATTTGCCTAAGTAGGAATGTGCCTCTACCCCTGATGCTGACAGGCCACACCCAGAGGAAGAAGGAGATGAAGACCATGTGGCTGGAGCCTGGACAGACACCCACAGGGATGAAGTGAGGGAAGGGGGATTTGCCCGACGGGGGCTTACAGACAATTATTTTTTCTTACCCTGACCCAATACACAACCTGCAGTGTGAAATAAAGAGCAAAAGAAAACAATAATGAATGTCCACGCATGTCATTTGTTCAACTGTTTTTGTAGCTTTTTCTAAATACACCCCCCAACGACCACCAACACCCCAGCACACTATCCCCATCCCCCAACCACCCCCAACACCCCAGAACACTATACCTGACTCAACACCCCAGCACACTGTCCCATCCTTCCCCCCAACAACAACACCCCAACACACATGTCCTCCCTCCCCCACCCACTGACAACACCCAAGCACAATATCCCTCTTTCCAACCAGCCACCAACACCCCTGCATACTATGCCCCTTTCCCCCACTCACCACCAACACCCCAGCACACTATCCTCCTTCCCCACCCACCACCAACACCTAGAACACTACCCCCCTCCCCGACACACCACCAAGACCACCACAGCACACTATCCCCCCTCCCGCCACCCCCCACTGTGTCCATATCATGTCCACTCAGGCCACTCAGGCCACAGATTCATGCCATTCTTGATGGCTGTTCCCTCTTCTCCTACCCTGCAGCATCCGGGGGGTGTGAGCAGAACTGGAGCTCCACCCAGGGGTGCTCTGTTGTGACTCCTCGTGGGGGTGGTGGAGGTGGATGGTATGGATGCTGCCACCTGCTGCTACTGGGGTGTAGTGCTTTTTCTTCCCTCAGCTGCTCAGCTAGGGCGTAGAGACCCCATCACACAGCTAGCGTACCCTCGACCAAACCCAGTCAGAGATGCTCTGCACGCTTCCACGACTCTCCTAGTCTGCGCATTGTCACGTGTAATCCTTCCTTGTGGCTGCTTGGATGGCCTCACTGATCACTTGCATATGCTGTCTGTGTGCAGTGGCAATAGTCTCCATCTGCCGCTCTTTTGCCTCCAACTCATCTAGGCGCTCCATGACTGGGGCCAGGTCAGCTGTCAGTTGGGGTGGTGGTGTGGTACGTCACCTGGCGGGGCTGGTAAGTGGGAGCAATAGGAGCTGGTATCAGCGTCTTGTTGTGGGGTCCCTGCATGTTGCCGGCACGCTTGGACCAATCGCCTTGCGGTGTGTGCAATTGCCGATTTGGGCTTTCAGGTGTGTTGGGTGGTGGAAGGGGGCAACTGTGGCCAGGTGTCAGGGCCACTGCTGCATGCTGCCCATCACTGCTGCTGCTGCTTGCCGCTTGTCCCTCCTGGGGGTGACTGTCAGGGCTGTGTCCTCCATGGCACCCTGGACTGTCAAGTGGTCGTGCTCACTGTGTACTGGTGTGTGCCTGGCTGGGTTTATGCTGTCAGTGATACCCTGTTGCGGCGAGATGTGGTGGGGGCTTCCTTGTGCCTGGGGTGGATTTGCATCCCCTTTGCGGGGAGTTGATGTTAGTGGTGGCACAGGGGGTCAGACATGTAGATGGGCCAGCTGCATCCTCATCCGCTGACGTGTCTCTTGTAGCTTGCATGGCTGTAGGAGACATAGAGGATGGCATCAGGAGACATTCCATCACATGTGTTTTGTCATATATGGCATGATCACATGGTGTGGGTTGTGGCATGGGATTGTTGCACTGATGCACAGGCTTGGTCTGCTTTTATCTGGGAGTGGATTAGCTGCAATGAGGACAGGTGCTCGGGGGTTCGGGTAAATGAAAATGGCTGTGGGGGCATGGAAGGGCTACATTGGAGACTTAGCTGTTGCTTCGCTTGCATGCATCATGTCCCCATTTACAACTTGACTGTTATGCATGATGATTGAGGGGTGTTTGGTGCTTGTCACTGCCAGGTCCCAATGGGGCACTGCTGTGCCCCCACCATGGCTGTGTGATGACTGGTGCTTGGATGTGTGCCTTAGCTGCCCACCCCACTGCTATGCCTCACAGGGCTGACCTTGGTGCACTGGAATATGGGTACTGCCATAGGTGCCTGTGGTGTTTCCTGCGTACTGCCTCCAGTCACAGTGCCTGGCTCATGGGTTGTTCCACTGGGGAATGCTGTGCAAAATTGTCCTAGTTATATGCAAAGTGGGGTTGGGGGGGATTTCACTCACCTTCAGCCTCCTGGGTGCCAGCGCCCACATTAGATTCTCCAACTCCTTCAATCCCCTCCATGTCAATAACAGTGCTGCGTTTTTCCTCCCAGGGTGTCAGGTCAAGTACAGATAGTCAGCCTAAGTAAAAAAAGAAGTTTGGAAAAGTTACTCAAATGTGCCAACGTTATTCAAAGAATATGTTCAAGGTGAGTCAATTCAATTTTGTTTTTATTTTGTACAATAGATTAAAGAACATTCAAACAAACATTGTTCCAATTTTGTGTTTGCTTCACATCATTTCAGTCCTTGATACAACTTGATATAAGGTGTTAGCTCCACACCTATAGTTTAGTAGCTTCTTCAAGAAAAATTATTTTTGTTAATCTGATTATCTGTGCTTAACTATATCTCTCTCAACACGTGTTTCCCCATTGCTGCTAACAATGGTTCATCAGGAGAGGAGGTGTATTTGCAAAAAGAAAGAAAAAAACAAAATTTCATTTAGAATAATGCTAAATTATACATATCAAATGTTGCTGTTAATTTTTATATACCCAAAAATGCATTTTTTTTATGTAATGACTCACCATTCTTATGATTTCAGCATATATCCAGCTAATTTTGACAGGCTCAAAATAGATGAACAAATAAACTTGATGGTTATTTTATTTTTTCAGGGTTTGCCTTTTTATCCCAATTTTTTGATAAAGTTCTGTGTTATAACTGGAGGGAGGAAGGTGAAAAGAAACAACAAGAACATTTTTCTTGTTAGTGCACTTGGAGAAAGGATCACAGTTTAAATACTAATTTTCTGATTTTAGTTCTACAGAAATAATACTCTTAACTTGTTTCTTGTTTTGCGATCCTTTGCCATGATAAGCATCCGAGTAAAAGGATGACTTACCCTGGCTGATTCCTACTATTTATGCCGCGATCGTGCCGTGATGACGTCATCATGCCACGACCACGTGATTTAGCGTGACACGATGACGTCATTGCGCACGTTTTTACGTGCCAACGGCCATTTTGAACTGGTAAAACTACCTCTACACTCAAACCTTCCTAAAAATTGATCATATTTTATAAATACCTATTTATTTTCGAATATTATTGTTTGTTGGTCATTCAGCTAAGAATTATTCTGTTTTTAGTTCTACATAGATAAGTTATATATGTGCTCATTTTTATTTTTTATTGACGAATTATTTAAATTTTGTGGTATGTTCATGCAAACATGATTTGTGGGCTGATTTTGAATTCTCATTTGATCATAGGATAATATAATTTTTAGATCATGTGTATTAAGCAAATCAATTCTAATTGTGACATACATGTAGAGAAAATAAACAGGCGATAAAAACCTCATAAACAACCAACAAAAAAATATAGAGATATTTAAAGCCAGTTGTACATTTCCGTGTCACAATTTAAACCTGTGACACAGGTATCCAAGATACAAATCCATTTGCATTCATTTTTTCATAATAAATCTTCCTTATTTCCTCCTCTCAGAGATAGAGTCACTTTCTCCAGGCCAAAAATTCTCAAATTGAAAATGTCAACATCTGGGTGATTCGTGATGATATATATGTATTGAGATGGGGGATCTTAGATCTTTATTTCTGATTGCTCTTATATGTTCAAACATTCTTATTTTTAGTTTTCTTATGGTACTCCCTATGTATAGCTTCCTGCAGGTACATTCTGTCCCATAGATAACAAAAGTGGAGTTACAGTTCATCATTTGATTAATTTGTTTAATTTTTACATTCAGTAGTTCAATTTCTTTTGTGCCTTGTTTTATGAACGGACATAATTTGCAGTGCCCACATTTGAAAGTTCCTTTATTTGCTATTTGAAAAAAGATTTTCCGCTCATTGGGTAATGGACTCAGAACGCTTGGGCTAATCAAATTCTTAATAGTCGGTGCTCTTCTGAAGCAAATATTTGGATGATTATCCAGATGTTTTTGCAGACTTGAGTCTGTGAGAAGAATATTCCAGTGATTCTTGAGTATTTGTTTGATCCTACTTGCTTCCGTACTGTATGTAGTGATGAAAGAAGTTTTTGGACTTGTTTTTGCTAATTTTGGTTTGTCTTTCAAAAGAGAGTCCCTTGATACAAGTTCTGCCTTGATAGTTGCTTTTTTGATGATTTTTGTTCCATAGGCTCTCTGTATGAATTTTTGATGGGTTTGTCGAAGATTATCTTGAAAGGTGGAGACAGTGCTGCAATTTCTTTTAATTCTGAGAATCTCCCCATATGGAATACTGTGCACATTGTGTTTTGGATGATGAGATGTTGCATAGAGAAGACTATTTCCAGCTGTAGGTTTCGTGAATAACTTTGTTTGAATTTGTGCGTTTTCAACAAAAAGTTCAAGGTCCAAAAATTCTATGTTTGTGGCACTGGCTAATTTCGTGAATGACAAATTAAAAGAGTTTTTGTTGAGATGAGTTACATAGTTGTCCAGATCTTTCATGTTTCCTTCCCAAATTAATAAAATGTCGTCTATGAAACAACCCCAAAATGTGATGTTTGTATGGAAAAGTGGATGTTTCCAAGCATGTTGCAATTCAAAAAAACCCATAAAAAGATTTGCGTATGAGGGGCAAATTTCGACCCCATTGCAGTTCCTTGGAGTTGTTTAAAGATGGTATTGTCAAAGATTAATATATTATTGTGCAAACAAAAATGTAGCATTTCAATTATCATTTTGTTTTGCTCAAGAAATGAAACAGATCTTGTTTTGAGAAAAAACTTTGTGCTTTCCAGACCTTTATGGTGTTGTATACTTGTATATAGTTGTACTACATCCAATGTGACAAAGTGGTAATTGGGTTCCCATGGTATTAGGTTTAGCTGCTGTATGATATGTTTTGGATCTTTGACAAATGAAGCTAAGTTTGCTGCCAATGGTTGTAGATGAGAATCAATGTATTGTGAAGTTTTTTTCTGTTATTGATCCAATGTCATTTATGATAGGTCGAAGTGGTGGAAAATCTTTATAGGTTTTGTGAACTTTAGGCAAAACATATAAAACTTTGATATTTCTTATCACTTATTAGGTCTTGTTCATGCCAGGTTTTAATCGTATCATTCCAGAGAATTTCCAAGTCAGGAATAGGATTATTGGTTAGCTTCTCATAACATTCCATTACATTAAGTTGTTTAGATCCTTCTCTGATATAAACAATTCTGTTAAATAGGACAATTTTTCCTACTTTGTCTGCTGCTTTGGTTATTATTGACTTATCTTTAGACAAATCTTTAATTGCCTGTTTTTCTTCTTTTGTTAGGTTATAGGTTGTCTTCATGTGTTTTTTATTTAGATAATTCTTCCGTATGTTATTGCTGACTGCCTTATGAAATACATCAATTACATTTTCTGAAGATAAGATTGGCACAAATGTCGATTTCGGTTTTAAGCTGGTTTCTTCCATTAGGTCTGTTGAGATACCTTGTTCTTCTAGGAATGTTTCCTTGGTGTAAAATTGTTCTTCTTCAATATTCAATAAGTCCACAGTGTCTTCAACCATTGTTTTCTGTGAGTTGTGACGAGAGAAATTGTTTGACAAATAGTTTTTTTGAAAGTTGTTTCCTCAAAATATTTTTTCAACTTTAATTTCCTGCAAAATGTATGCAGGTCTAGTTGTAGCTGAAAATAATCTCCTTTATACGTTGGACTAAAAGAGAGTCCCTTGCTTAAAGCTGTAGTTAATGCTGGTGTAACTTCATCTTCTGATAAATTTATGATGAGGTTCACCTTCTCTTCCCTTGTCTTTGTGCTCTTGTTTCTACTCCTTGATTTGTTTCTCCTTGTTTTGCTTCCTCCTATACTACCTCTATGATGTTTTGGTGAGAGGTATTTTGAGATCTTTGTTGTTTTTGCGGTCCGCGATACATTGGATTGCTTATTTGCAAATTGATCCTGTGTCTTTGTACTTCCTCCAAAAAAGGACGTAGCTTGGTTTTGGGAACTTGATTTTTCTCTGTTGTGATGTCAATTGTAGGAATAGCTGCTGTACCTCCTTATGACTTGATGTTTCTAAATCAGAAGTAGATGGAGTGGAAAGATTACTTGAGGACAGGGTTTTGCTTTTTTTGGGTTGTTGTTTAGTACCGGCATCATATTTTCTTTGAAAGTTGAATATTCTGTTATTGATATAATCATTCTCATCTCTGATGAACGTTCTTTGTTTTTTGATTTTGAGTACTATCTCATAGTTACCTAAAAATTCATCCAGGATCTGATAATTCTTAAATGTGATCTCTGGGCATTGAAGTTCCTTAATTACTTCTTTTGTGTCTTCTATGTCTTTCATAATTCTTTCGTGGGTTAGTGCTGCTTGATTTATAAGCCGTATCATCATTTCCTTAGAAGTCTTATGTAATAGTTCTACTCAATCATTTAGGGCTGTAATGTCTTCATCTTCAAAAGACGGGAAAATGCAAATCCGGAGGTCTCTAGGGATTCTGTTGACCTCCAAATACATTTTTAAAGTTTTTATCTCCCACCATTTATTTAATTCTCTTTTGCTCAGATTTTCTAATTGTTCAAATAGATACTTTAATGAATTTTTGTTTTGTTGTTTTGAGGAGGATGGACTAGTTTGACGATGTCTTAGAAAAAGTTTGTTCGCTTGTGCTTCTCTCATATTGAAAGCTTCTTCCATCTTATTTTTATTGTTGTAATTTATAGTGTCTGCCTGGGGCCGTCTTAAATGTTATATCAAGTTGTATCAAGGACTGAAATTATGTGAAGCAAACACAAAATGGAACAATTTTTGTTTCAATGTTCTTTGATCTATTGTACAAAATAAAAACAAAATTGAATTGACTCACCTTGAACATATTCTTTGAATAAGGTTGGCGCATTTGAGTAACTTTTCCAAACTTCTTTTTTTACTTAAATTGCATCTGTGTAGCAGCCACACAGTTTTGGGATAAACTCATGCTGACAACCTAGTACAATCACTTCGAAGTTCACATTTAGTTTACCTTGTTTTACAGCCAAAATTAGCGGTCGCCCAGTGAACATTTCTTTACTCAAGGCTGGACAGATGGTCAGCCTACCTGTGTGGTCATGCTGTCTGGTCGATGGTGGGACAGGATTCCCCGGACTCGCATGTCATTCCATCGCTTGCAGAAGTCTTCCCTGTCTTGGGGGACGTGGCGGACTGCCAAAACCTTCTGGCTCACAGCTTGCCAGATCTAGTTGTGGCGCTGGCCGAAGTTCGACTATTGCCTGGCTCCATATAGCTCACCATGGTGGGCCACAACCTCAACCAACAGGACTATTATTGCTGCGTCTATGAATTTGGGATTCCATGGACGATCCTGGGCTGCATTGCCCCTTGCCCTCTCCTGAGACTTGTTTGATGGTCTGCAAGTGTGGATGGCCGCCAAGGACTCTGATTTTAAATGGATTGAGATTTACAAAATGGCCACTGTAGTGTATCCCATTCCAGTGGTGCCATATCTCCTGCTAGTGCGAATTGCGCATGCCAATTGTGCCAGTGCTCGGCGGTAGCACTAATAGCACTGGATTTCTGGCCGGTAGCCAACTTTCTAGTGCTGTTTACATCGGGCACAATTATCATTACCGCTGGGGCTATGTGCGTGTGCCCGCATTCTTGTGATACAGCGCTATTAGCGCCAAGGCTCCCACTAACTGCCCAAATCGCGATGTGCTCTAAATATGGTTAAGAGTGCCGTAATTCACGAAGGATATGTATTAAAATACGTGGAGGGAAACCAATGTCTTGGCTTTATTGCAGTGAGATCAGGTGTCTAATATGAACTGCTGTCAGTAGGTGGATCTGACAGGAGACTGGACTCACGATAATTGGTCAATAAGGAATGTATTAATTCTTAGTAATGGGGGAAGAGAGGAACATTATCAAGAAGGAGTAAATCACATTGAACTACTAAGTGCTTCAGCTAAGAAGTCACAAATCTAATGCCCAATTCCTATTTTAATCCATGCTACCATTAACTAAGATTATTATTATTTTCCCCAGGTTTAGCTTTGTATAAATCAAAATGATTCATTTTGGCTGCAGAGTTTGACCACTGTGTTGTTGCTATGGCCATCTGAGCAAGGCCATATAAATGAAGTTTCTATATGGACTTTTTCTTGCTCCCATCGTTATGCTGAATGGCAGACATGACAAGCAGTTCACTTTGAGATAGGTCTGCATTCTAGTGAGATGAAAACATACCTGATATAAAAAACTGATTTTTGAAAAGAATAAGATATTACTGATTAAAATATTGTCTTTGAGAGTAACATTTGGACCTTTCTTTCTTATTACCCAAAATGACCCTTTTATTGGCACATATCATCAATATCTTGGACTCTAAAATATGCTTGATACACACACATGGCTGATGCAAGTAAGGGGCTCTACCTATAGTTGAGCCAATAGGCTCCTCAGTTACATTTGACAAGTGTCAAAGTGGTTTAAAATACATGCATTGCCCACAGCACACAAGGACACACCAGTCTCAGGTAAAAAAGGGTTCTGACATGCATAATTACCAGAGCATTATTGGACCAGTTGTAAGAGCCCTCGCTGGACGCTCCCAGTGGGTCTGAATCCTCTAACTAAAGTTGTTTTACTTCAAGTATATAAACTAATATGAATAATGGTGTTTTTTAATTTTCTTTTTATTTTATTGATTCGTCTAATTAATTGAACCCTCCATGGTTTCCAGATCAGCACCAGGTGCATTATAGAACCAGTAGCCCTGGGTCAGTTCAATTATCAAATTCTTATGCAACAACTCTCTTCACAAAACATTGCATGTTGATGTATTCCCCAAATAAAACACTATTGACATCATTACAAGCTTGGTGATCATGCTAACATGTGGCAATAACAGAATAACTACCGCTTTTGCCACTATGCCAAATTACAAGCAACATTAAATCGGTGCTGATTCCTCAATTGCAAAATCCTTAAGAGGAGTTAGTGCTAGAGGAATTACCATCAGAAACATGGTGGTAATTCTGTAAAAGCAAAGGAAATATCGGGGCTGAGTACCACAAAAGGAAATACACCAAACACAGGCTTATAAAAATTCACAGATCTTTATTCTACTGCGCAGTTACAAAGAAACAAATTCAGATAGCTATCTGGCCTTCAGTACATCACAGTGAGTACCAGCCCTTCAGCATGAGGAGTGAGAGGTACTGGACATCTGGACATTCGCACTTTTATACAATTTAGTAATAATATCCAGCCCCTCTGCAGGTTAATAATCTGTGGTCTAGAGTTTGTGCCGAGTTCACTTATGGCTCATACAACAATATGCACACAGATTACTTTGGTTTACATTTCAGACAAGTTACAATGGCAACTTGTATTCCAGGATTTAGCAGTAAGCCTTAGCACATATCCCTTCACAATGCGTTACAGCCAGTGTCCACGCTCGACATTTGCATTACATTGTCTTCGATGTATGTTCGTGGATGAGGCTTATTGGTCCAGACAATCCTAAGACCACAAGTCATGTACGGGACAAGGTCTCATTACCCAGTCTAAACATTTGGCTCGCAGACAGTCTAACCATTAACTTGGGCACAAAGGTCGGGAAGGCTTGGTTACAAGTTGAAACACAGTCCACCATTTTAGAACACAGAATTACAGATGAACAGAAATCAAAATGGCTGATGTCCCAAAATGCGGGGAAGTCGATCTAAAATCGGATTTTTGCAACGCGGTTTTCTTTGCAGAGCGACTGGGCTTAGGCCAATATATATTAGAAAGGAGGCAAAATGGATTTTGCTTTCACACACACAGGATAGTTAAAACGCTGCAACCACACAGTGCTCGCGTCCGAGAATACACCGACACTGATACATGGGATTGATCCCTTTTATTCAGAACGCTTTAATTTAGAATCCTGCTACCATCCAAGGACATTTTGGACATGAATGTTTAAAGACGCATTTTCGTGATTATTAGACACTCGCATTTTCTATCTACGGAGAATAAACGCACTTGACTGATTGATCTTCTATCAACCACAGATATATCTTACCTTTACTAAAATAGCCTTGAGAATGACTTATAGTTGAAACACATGTTGGCTGACCCTCTATGTGTATTATTAATAAATGATCACTAAGTGCAAGAATGGGACCTCATGAATAATTATGTCCAATTATTCTTTAGTCATAGGAAGAGCACGGCTTGCAAGTCTTTTTCAATCCATTCAGTTTCTACATTACCAGGCATTAGTGGATACATGGCCCAGACATCTGCAACACAGCTCAATCCTAATTTTACACTCATAGTGTGCTGAGCGCAAGTATTAGCCTTTTTTCCACTATATTCTATATTAGAAAGGAGGCACAATATGATTTCCCATTTAACAAATCCTCCTTTTGGCCTAAGCCAAGCGCTAAACTACTTCTAGTCACTTTATGAGTAAGTCCACGTCTCAATGTCCATACACCCTGAATCAAAATCATCAGATATATCGATCGCCATAAGGTCGGTAACAGACATTTCTTTCAACACAAATTAATTTGTCATTCTTTCCGGGGCGCATACCTTGTGTCCTAATGCTCCCATCGTCTGTGCACAACATCCTCTTAACACTGAACATAAGCCAGGAAGACATTGTATACAGCAACAGAAAAACAACAGAATACCCAGAATAATCAATAAGAATGAAAGTAGCTTCCATCCAAGATCGTAAGAAGTCCCAGAACCAAGCGCTATGATCCCAGTTTCCCTCGGGAACATGCACTTCTGAACTAAGGACGTGCAGATTTTGGATAGTCTTGAAGATGGTTGGGGAGGAATCTGGCACGAAAATGCAACAAGCGGACCGCACTAATTTACATACTCCACCATGCTCAGCCCGGATGACGTCTAATGCCATCCAGTTCTGTAGAGCCACTAACCTTATCGCTTTCTGTTCTAAAGTCATGTTACAGAGTATGTCAGTGGTCCGGATGATGGTCCTCTCCAGTACTCTAAAAAAAAAAGTACACCAGGTTTTTTCTACGTCACCCAGAACTTGTGATGAAGTATCGCCATTCTCATACCGCCTTGGACGAGCTTTAGAGATTTCTATGGTGCTTGCTATGAATACCCCGGGTAACAGAATTCCTAAATAACAGGTTCACTGCCAATCCCTAGGTAGCCATGGGAAAGCTTCATTACCGCAAATGAAATAGACAGGTTTGCCTACATACAAAGGTCTGTCCTCACAGGTAAAGTTTGCAACATTGGTTCAGCCCTTGAAATCACCCATTGACTGAGTACCATTCCTCTGTATGCAGAAAGAAACTGAATCGGGGCTGTGGTTAACAGTGTAGGAAGGTGGCGTGGCATCCCTATTGCCTATAGGAGACATCTTGAAAGAGATCAAATATTGAAAAGGACGAGACAGTCTATCAGAAGGCCTAATAGAAGGAACATTAAGCTTTCTCCTATTCATGAAAAGTGAGCATCCCAGGGGCGTTAGAACTCGTTTCTCAAAATCATTCAAATTCATTCCATCAAAGTTCCCTGCAATGCTATTGTTCCATCGGCCAAAGAATAGTGCTCTTAAAGAAGCATAACATGCAGTAGTCAAAGGTAAAGGATGAATATACCAGCCCAACCCCTTGCATCTGTGTTGCCGTAAATGTGAGCAGACCCAAAAATTAGACCTATTAAAAATGGCATGGGTGGCATTCATTATGAGTAATAACATGTTATTGTGGTAACTCTGTCTGTGTTGAGAGTCTCTAGGAGATAGAGTGTGCAGATGCATGAAAGGTGTGGAAGCAGTGGGTACATTTTCAGTAGGCAAAAGAGTTTCAAGCAAATGTACTTCTTCCACATACCAAAATCCTAAGGCAATTACTATTGCGAAGCCGGTTAACATAATCACAAAACAACAATACGTTTTAAGAGACCATACATTTGATTGTCCATTGTTTCGATAGGTCACACAGTCACTTATTTGTTCAGTACGAGTGCAAGCGATTGCAGGCATTGTTTCTTCAAACGAAATACTCCAGAGGTTATTTGCTGGCGATCACCTGATCATGCATTTTCTTAGTCCTTCCCACTCCCTAGCCAACAGATTTCCTTGTGTGCAAAAGACAGGGCCAAAAGACAAACACTATGATGAATTTCCGTTTGGCACAGCTGAACCGTGCAGTAAGTCTAGCTCCGTGGACGCAGATCGTACTTTGTGACTCCTGGTACAGCGTGATCTGCGAACAACGTGTCGTTGCTTCCTGATGGAAGTGGTGGATTTGCAATAGAACCTGACAATGGTGAAAAAGAATCTGTAGGAGAAGGTGGAGATAAAGCGTCTGTTTCTCCAGGCCTCACGGGCTCAGAGAGAGTCTCCGAAGCACTCTTGATACTGCTCAATGCTGCGTGATTACTGGGAGCAGAGCAGGTAGGATTATCTGTATCTTCTATATCGTGTGGCAAAGGGAAGGGAATCCTCTTGACATGCGACGCGTGGATCCAGTGCTTTTGTCCAGTCACTCGTACAGCAGTATGTGTGACCAGTAGGACCTAATGAGGGCCCCTCCAATGCAGTGCGAGACAGGATGCTCTTTCAAATGCTTTTATCAACACCCAGCTACCAGGCGAATGTTGTGACCTGGGCCCTCGTACTTGACTGGGAGGGCTTTTCACACCTGTTGATAAATCAAATACAGATTTTTAGTTAACCGGTCACAGTAGTCGGAAAGAAGTACATGTTCAATGTCCCGCAGGGCCTTTGGCTTAGGCAAATTCCAAATGTTAGCTGGACTACCCATAACCACCTCAAAAGAGGAGCGCCCAGTCCTAGTCTGTGGAGTTATTCTCATTGATAATAACACAATCTGTAGGTGTCCGACCATTTTATTTTGGTGCCGACACACATCTTAACGAGCTTGTTCTTTATGATTCTGTTGTGTCTCTCTACCAATCCAGCACTTTGAGCATGTCTAGCTGAATGGAACCGTTTATCGATCTGTAATTCCATGCATATCTGCAGAATTACAGCAGCGATAAAATGTGGACCATTGTCCGACCAGATGACCCTTGGCAAACCAAACCTAGGAAAATATTCCTTAAGCATGGTTTTTGTCGTTGTCATTGCTGTAGTATCTTTAATAGGAAATGCTTCAAACCATTTACTCAAGGTGCAGAGAACAACTAATACATACTTATAGTTATTTCAACGCTCCATTTCAATGAAATCAAAATGTATGACCTAGAAGGGGACAGAAGGTGGACCAAAACTACCCCTTGGTGTCGATGTGCCCTTTCTCATATTATGCTGTAGACCAATCATACAACTCTGAACAAAACATTCAGCTGTTTTCGGGATTTTATCATTCACCCAGACATTTTGTACCATTTTGGAAACCTTACTTGCACAGATGTGGGTGCGCACGTGAGCCATTGCGACCATCATTGTAATGTACGCATCTGGTAGCAACTATTTTCCTTCTAACTTGTCCACCCAACACCCATCATCATCCATTCTTGCCAAACCCTCAGCCCACTGGTTAGATTCTTCTAATGTGGCATCAGCTTAAATATTCTTTACAGATTTGATACCCTCAACCATAGTACAAACATTGGTGGCTTCCCTTGCAGTATACATTTCTGAATTGAGATCAGTGGCAGTCTGTTTGGCTATCTGGTCAGTGAAAGCGTTCCCTTTTCCTACTTCATCTATGATTTTCTGATGCGCTGCACATTTCATGATCGCTAACTGAGTGGGGAGTGCAAGCGCTGAGAGTAACCGTACTATCAAGGAGCCATATTAGATCTTTGATCCATGTGAGGTCAAGAAACCTCGTTCTGCCCAAAGTCTACCGGAGTTGTGAACCACCCCAAAAGCATACTGACTATCAGTATATATGTTTACTGTAAGCCCTTCGGAAAGTTCACATGATCGAGTCAATGCTATAATCTCTGCGGCCTGCGCGGAGTTATGCGTGATTCTCTTGGTTTCCACACTCATGCTTAATGTGGTGATGGCATAAGCAGCCGTGGATGTACCATTCGGAGGTTTGAAACAGGAGCCATCACAAAACAGCTCCCCTTGTGGGTTATTCAAAGGTGTATCTTTCAAATCGATTCTGCCTTTAGTCTCTTGCTCTGTGGTGTAGAAGCAGTCATTTGATGCTTCGTCACTGCAAGCATTACCTTGCAGGAAAGGTAAAAATGTAGGCGGATTCAATACACAACACCTCTGAATTTTGATGCGCAATGCAAACAAGATAAATTCACATCTAGTTAATCGTGCGGAGGTGAGGTGTTGCGTTTGTGTTCTGTTTAATAAAACATCTACAGAGTGAGGTACCATCAGGGTTAAAGCATGGCCTAGGACCATACCCTCACTCTGTTTTACAGACGGAGCAGCAGTAGCGACAGCTCTCAAACATTTTGGCAAATTGCATGCAACAGGAAGAAAAATAGCCGCATGGCCTATTCTTCCCTCCATGTTCCTGCGTTAATACAGCCAAAGCAGATCCATCATGTTCATGCACATACAGCACAAAGGCCTTTTCATAATTTGGTGTGCCCAAAACTGGTGCTGAACACAGTGCAGTCTTGAGCAGATCAAACGCTTTCTGGTGTTCCAAGTTCCACAGCAATGGCAAAGAAATGCCCTTCTTTGTCAGAGCCAACATTGTTTTAATCGTTAACGAGAGGTTCGGGATCCACTGCCTATAGTAAGTAGCCATTCCTATCAAGGCTCTGACTTCCTTCTGTGTATTTGGGACAGACATGCTAGAAATTATTTTAATCCGTTCAGGCGTCAACCTTCTTCCCTTCTTTGACAGGAGATAGCCTAAATAGGCGACCTCCTGTCAACAATATTGAAACTTTTTCAGTGAAGCTTTATGTCCATGTTTTGCTAGGTGAATAAGCAACAACACGGTGCCCTCCTTACAGGCACTCTCTGAATCAGCAGCCAAAAGTAGATCATCTACGTATTGAAGCAGTGTACAATTGGTAGGCAATTCAATTGTATCAAGCTGCTCTTTCAAAGCCCTACTATTTATTTATTTATTTATTTATTCACATTTGTTAAGCGCACATCAGACCGAAGGCATCGTGGCGCTGGTTACAGTGTTTCTTAAACTTAGTTACAGGGAGTTGTACACTTGGTTACATTGGGTAATGGTTATGCTTGAGTACTTGTACATAGAGATAGTAGCGGTGGTCAGGTGCACAAGTTAGTTGAAGAGAGCAGTTTTAAGTTGTTTCCGAAAGGAGAGGAGAGATGTTTCTGATCTGAGGTTGGTGGGCAGTGTGTTCCAAAGCTTAGTGCCAGGTAGTGGAAGCCTATACCTCCGGCCTTAGATCTATTGATGCGTGGTATGGTGAGACAGTTGGTGTATGTGGATTTGGTGGGTCTTGTGGATTGGGATCTAGACAGCATGTCAGATAGGTAGTATGGTGCTGTGGGGTTGATGCATTTATGCGTGGTGGTCAGGATTTTGAAAGCAATCCTGTCCTTAACTGGGAGTCAGTGGACGGCTTTCCTGGCTACGGTGATGTGCTCTCTTTTTGGTATGCTGAGAGCCGCTCTAAGAGCATTATTTTGGGTGGTTTGGAGCCTTGCTAAGTTGTTCTTGGAGGTGCTGGCTAGGAGCGCGTTGCAGTAGTCCAGTTTGGCTCCAATTGTGGCTCTAGCGATGGACAGGCAGTTATCTTTTGTAAGGAACGGTTTTATTGCATTGATGAGTTTAGTGCTCAGTGCCGAAGCCGAGACTATTGCGCTTACTTGTTTATCCATTGATAGGGTGGCATCTATGTGAACACCTAGTGTTTTAACTGATGATAGGACTGGGATAGTGCAGTTGTCTATGTTAAAGTTAGTGTAGAGTGGGTTGAGGTTGGCAAGGGTGGGCTTCTGGCCTAAAATGAGGATTTCAGTTTTGTCCCCATTCAAGCAGAGGCCGTTGGATGCTTGGACTTTCCATGTAACCTTGCGGTGCATGGGTGAATGTAAACAAGCGTCCCCCTAAGGTGAACGCGAACAGGTATCTGCTATCCTTATGTATAGGAATGCTAAAGAAAGCATTCATACTAAAGTGAGTAGCAGAAGCCAGGATCATGGTTAGTATTGTCGTCACATCAGGCACAATAGGAAATTGTGGAGCAACAATCTTATTGATGGCGCATAAATCAATGATAAAACGAAAAGGAATTGCATTATCGCCTTTCTTATACACAGGCAAAATCGGACTATTTCACAAACTTCTTGCAATTTCCTCAATTACCCCACAATGTACAAAATCGGAGACGATGCACTTCAAAGCTTGCTCACCATCAACCGAAATCTTATACTGAGGAATACGTGGCAACTTTACTCCATGTTTTAAAATGATCCTAACAGGCTCAATTTGTAGAACACCGACATCATTGTCATCAATTGCCCATAAACACTCCGGAACATCATTAAATTCCGGCGGCAAAGGTCTAGTCAAGAACTGAGAGACAGAAAGTTGCTGTGGTGAATTGGTCAAATGCACTCCATCCGAAGAACAATGAATTACTGTATTTAATTCCTTCAACAGATTCAACCCCAACAAATTCTCTCCACAGTTCGTAGTTAAAAGAAATGGACAGTGGTATGTGAATGGACCTAGTGTAATCGGTACCGGCGAAGAAACTAGGCAAACTACTGGTGTACCAGAAAACCCTACAGAAACATTGGTTTGCCCTGACAGTGGAATGTTTGGAACCCGTGAATGGTCAATGGAACACTTCTGTGCTCCTGTATCTATCAATAATAGATGTTTCCTATTTCCCACTATCATTTCAACGTAGGGACCTTTCTGATTAATGGGAATAGGCGTTGTTCCCAAACCCTGCCTCGGGCAATCCTAGCGAAACAAAATGTCATCAAAAGGAAGGTCTTCAGAGAGATATGCAGCAGGATTATCAGAAATGTTTCTATTATCCACACTTAGTGCCTGATTATCCTGTGAAAAAGGTTGCACATTTTGAGAAAACTGACTTCTACCAGGACCCCCTGCTCCAGGGCAGCCTCTGGATGGTCTACCCATGTTACCAAATGTGTTATTTGACCTCTGCTGGAGGATCGGGCATTGTGCTCGCCAATGACCCTCTTGTCTGTAATAAGCACATTGGTTCGCGTGTATAGGACCCAACGGCACATTACCCTGTGGAGCATACTGTCCCCTAAATTGTGAATTACCCCCTTTAGGGCCTCTAACAATTTGTTGCAATAGAACTTTAGTTTTCAGGTCTCCCTTTCTCTTTTCGATTCTCTCTTTCTCATTATTGACTCAGTTCTTATAGTACTGAGCCATATGCAACACTTCACACTGAGACTTAGCTTGCCAAGCGCTCTCAGAAGACATAATTTGTGATTGGATGTCAGGCTCAATCCACGCATAAATTTGTCTACAAATAGTCGTTTTCCAGACTCTGTGCTCAAATCTTGTTCACTGAAATCTGAAAATACTTGTTCAAACCGATTAAAGAATTCAGTAGCACCCTCAGACTTCCCTTGGACACAAGCAGTAAGTTTATCCCAAATAATCCTTCTTTCCGGGATTATGGCTTTTAGATTTGTGACTATTCTATCAGGCAAAGTCAGTATTACCTGTGGCGGTCTCTCGCCAACTGGCCTTTCTCTATCTAGTCTAACTATATTAACCCATGTGTCCCCTAACCCTGGTACATCGTCTACAGTCCTAATCTGTTTCCACAAATCAATAGGTAAGAGCACGAGAAATAACAAATCTATATCACTCAGAGTAAATACTGACGACTGCAAGAGAGATTCTATCTCTTTATAGAACCCTGTCAGATTCTTCCTAGTATCGGGAATGGATTGTTAATGGTGTTCACTTCCTGTCTTGAGAACGGGACATGAACAAACTGCGATACATAATGTGCAGGAATGTCATAAGCAGCAGTACCTGCTGCGGCATTAGCTGGAATCTCAACTTTTGGGACAAATGTCGGCGGAACCTCTCTCATAGGCAACTGAGAGATAGGAAACTCTGAATGCTTACTGAGCAACAGAGCTAAATCGAGCGCTAAAGCAGCTGAAGGAGTGTCAGACGAAAAAGCTCTCTTATAGATGTTCAATAATTCTCCGGGACAACAAATATTTCTTTTTATACATTCATCCTGTAGGTATTCTACCATAACCTGTATCACTTTCCTCTGCATCTCGGGCGTATACTGACTATACGTGTCATATACTTCTACAGGAGATATCGACATGTCTGAAATCCATCTAATCGCATCCTTTATGCAAATTCTTGTTTCCTCACTTATCGACTTACAACAAGGAAGGAACCTTTTCTGTACAAAAATAGCGTTCAAACTATTACCATCAATTTCTTCATTCTCATTCTGTAACTTTTCCAACTCCCTTCTATACTCAAAAACCCTCTTGGTGTGCTCATATACTTTATCCGCAATATCTGTTGAATATGCTAAAACATTCAGATCCCTCAACCCTTGTGGGAGACCGATATCATCCAATCTGTTCCACATTACACATAAATGAATTCCCAAACCTTCAATAAAAACATTTTTCACAGGAAAACTGTCTAGATTAGAGAGTGTGGCAAAAACATCAGATTGTTCACCCTTCTCCATGCATTGTCAAGCCCATGCAGTCAAATGATGCTTTCTCTCTTTAGACACAGTATTACAAGTTACAATCTTTGCTTCCACTCCCTTATCAGCTACAAGTGGAACAGAATCACTCGGAAGAGGAAGAGTAGACAAATCTTGTACTTTCGGTAACAAAGGTGCTATCACTGGTGCAAAAGACAAATCTACCAGACCCGTAACAGTAGGCAAAGGCGAAGGTGCAGGTGGAGAAGCAACGATAGGAGGAAGAACAACAGCCGGAGGAAGAGGAACAATAGGAGGAACGATAGGAGGAGCAGGAATTACTACGGGAGGAGGAACGACTGCAGGAAGAGGCAAAACAGTAGCAATAGGTACATATGGAGGTGGCGCAGTGGCACCAGGCCTCCGTTCATTTAGAAGTTTGTCAATTAACACATCAGATACATGAAAGTCTTTAGACGGATACATTTTCTGAATACCAAGTTGAAAATCCCTATCCATATTTCTAACTGACTCAGACTGTTTCTTTTGATCGTGCAACAACGCTTTTTCGGCGTTGGACATGTGACAGAGCGCATGTTTCTCTCTACTTTTAAGTTGCTGCACAGCTTCTTTCTTCCAATTCTGTAATAAGTGAAATGCTGCAGGTCTAGCCTTTTTCTTTGATAATATAGACTCTAAATATTCTATACGAGGAATTTCAAAACTACCATTGGTTGACCACTGACGTTCGGAAGCATGTCTAGTTTGTCTGTGCCAAATATCATTAAACACTATACTACCAATGCCGTGCTTACAGTACACAGTACACGCCGGAGACCCCTCCTGTGGCGCCGGTCAGCTAAATTCCGAAGATTGTCTGTACTTGCGGAATAAAGCCCTGAAGCAGGCAGACAATTTCTCAGGCATATCTGATTCCTATTGTTAATTGGTCAATAATTGTACTTGCAAGAACAATACGCCAAACAAATTATCAGGATACTTAAGAATCGGGTCACGACTCACCTGATCAAAGGACAAAGGAGGTCCGATCGGATTACAAAGGACTGCAAAGGACCCACGTGGTTGGTGATTTTGGCAAAACTGCCCGCCTCGATATATGGACCCTCGTCAAGATGCCATCTCGGACTGCGGGCTCACCATCCAGGGATCGGGTCGTGCGGTACTGTTGATGTATTGCTTCTCATCCAAGAAAGGGGTCCCCTTTTTCACCGTCTGATCGCGGTCCGATAGCCATGTCAACCTTCAACGAGATGGCATCAATCTTGAGGGTTCCCATTCGGGCGCCATCTGTAAAAGCAAAGGAAATATCGAGGCTGAGTACCACAAAAGGAAATACACCAAACATGGGCTTATAAAGATTCACAGATCTTTATTCTACTGCACAGTTACAAAGAAACAAATTCAGATAGCTATCTGGCCCTCAGTACTTCACAGTGAGTACCAGCCCTTCAGTGTGAGGAGTGAGAGGTATTGGCCATCTGGACATTTGCACTTTGATACAATTTAGTAATAATGTCCAGCCCCTCTGCAGGTTAATAATCTGTGGTCTAGAGTTTGTGCCAACTTCACTTATGGCTCATACAACAATATGCACACAGATTACTTTTGTTTACATTTCAGACAAGTTACAATGGCAAAGTGTATTCCAGGATTTAGCAGTAAGCCTTAGCACATATCCCTTCACAATGCGTTACAGCCAGTGTCCACGCTCGACATTTGCATTACATTGTCTTCGATGTATATTCGTGGATGAGGCTTATTGGTGCAGACAATCCTAAAACCACACGTCATGTACGGGACAAGGTCTCATTACCCAGTCTAAACATTCGGCCCGCAGACAGTCTAACCATTAACTTGGGCACAAAGGTCAGGAAGGCTTGGTTACAAGTTGGAAACACAGTCCACCATTTTAGAACACAGAATTACAGATGAACAGAAATCAAAATGGCGGATGATCCCAAAATGGTGGCGAAGTCGATCTAAAATCGGAACTTTGCAACGTGGTTTTCTTCGCAGAGAGACTGGGCTTAGGCCAATATATATTAGAAAGGAGGCAAAATATGATTTCCCGTTTAAGAATTCCTTCAGTGCTAACTCCTCCAGTGGAATTACCTCCAAAAAAGAAAACATGAATTTCACAGTATTACAAGGTGAAAAACCTCAGAAATACCACCAAACACTGGTTTTACTTCCCCAAAACATCACTGCAGTTAAAGCATCATTGCAGTTACCCCCATATCGGAGGTGGAGGCATATGCATTCAGGCGATTAAAATAAAACCACATTTGCATCCAAATGCACACGACGTGTATTTTAAATTCACACATGTTTCAAATTCAATTCCAAGAATTATGCAGGTCCTTAGAAGTTGTGGAGTGGTAACTTTTCACTAAATAGGTGCACACCCATGCCCACACATCATCCTTATCCCAAACCACTTGCATGAGGTTGTAATAAAGATGAAAGTTCAATGTGGTATAAAGGAACACACTTATCATCTGTGAGAGTAGCACAGTAAAAGGGGAGGTGGCCCTTTCTGATATCTGTGAATTTGAATCAATAATAAAACAAACTCATAAATACTGGGGTACAGGTATGTATAATCAAACTTAGTGGTAGGATAAAAGATGGTAAATAGGCCTTACAAGCTTGCTTTTGAAAAAAACGTGTGTTCATCTAAAGCCTCTGTGGCCGGTGACTTAGTGCAGAGTCTGCGATCCCAGGCCAGTGCTGAAAGAAGTGTACAATGGTTGTTATTTTTTTGGGGTCACAGATCAGAGTTCACTGGTTCCACCAAAGAATAATGAATGCATGACCATTTTATTATTCAGAATCAATTTCTAATGTAGCTGAAAAGAACCATGGCGGTTTCAAATTGCCCCGGCGTAAATAAGTTGCATTGCCGCTTAGCACGAGTAAATGATGCAGTGGATAGGGAGTAACAACTTTTCAAATGTACTAACATAGGGCATCGTTGTTAAAGTGGTGGGCCTGAGGAGAAGGCAATTTCTGTACTAATAGGATATAACAAGGCGGGTCTGTGGAGAAGGCCATTGTGTGCAAGCATTGTGTGCAAAGTGTGAAAGAGTGGGGCCTGCAGAGAAAGCCAGAGCGAATGGAAATAGGGTGATCAAGTGGAAAGTATACAATTGAGTGAGTGGGATTGATTGAAAAAGGAGTGAGGGTTTAAAGGTTTAAAATAGAGTTAAAGAGGGAAAAGGGAGACAAGCATGTTTCAATAAAAAGGAATAAGGGGGGACAATGATGTCCTGTTGGATGGATGCCCCCATATAATCAAATGTGCAGAATATTGCCACAATATTGTGATAAAATATCAAGGTACCATTTGAGTGGGTACATGACATAGTGGGAAAGTGTTATAAAGAATGGCCACGGAAGGGAACATTTGAAACATATATTATGGAAAATATGTATTCATACTTGGCAGCGACATACAAAGGAGCACAGCTTAAAATGAGACAACAAACTGTGGTGGACAGCGGACAGCGGGACGCATAAAGTTTGAAATAGACAATTGGGGACATGACTCGGACAATAGTGAAACTGATACGTCAGAAGAAGGGCACACTATATCAGACTGGGAAGACAGTGGTGACAGCGATCATGGGAATGACAAAACAAACACATGCAATTTAACACACAGGAGAAGGGAAAGGAGAAGAAATGAGAGAGAAGATGAAGAAAGAGAAGAGTGACTGGGTGACTGGGGAAATAAGCTTTGAGTAGTAATACGAGAATAGCGGTAGTCAAGAAACCACAACGTAGCAATAAACACAGAGCTTGCAAACAGATGCCCCTTTTACAGAAAGCGAGGGGTGAGGTTCATTACATAACATGGCAGACAATCGACAGGGACAATTAAGTGTACATTTTACCATTATTGATGGCAGGGGCGAGCAAGTGGATTTATTTTTTAGAAAAGAGACAACAGGAATCCCATTAGCCATAGGAGATATAAAAGGTTTATTGGCAGTATTGGTCGGGGAAAGAAGTGACAAAATATGGCAACAGGCTGGATACAGTGGGGTAAAATTAAGCTCTAATATACACAGTGGAGCACCCTTTAACAACTATCAAGCACATGTTTGGAAGGCTCTAAGGGAGCTGTATCCAGATACGTCAGACATGGGCTCTAAATTGGCTCATAAAATGAAGCCTGATGAGGACCCCACAGAACACATACAATCCATACTAGAAATGTGGATACATGAGAATAAACAGTCATGGGATGAAAACATATTCTTATTTTATCACATCCTAGTAAGAGTGCTCCCCGCAGATGTGCAGACCTCTTTAGACAGTGGGAATTGAGGCAAAGGGGTGGCCTGAGATACAGGAAACAATGTTACACTATTGCAAAAGGAAGCAGGAGAAGGATAAGGAGACAGTTGATAATGCAACAAAAGCGGAAAATAAATTAGTTCAGAAAAAACTGGTGAAAATACATATGGTGGGAACAGTATTCACAGGACCAGTCGTCATTCCACAAGTTCAGCAAGGAGGGCTTCCTGTGGCCACAATAATGCAGCCAGGTTACACTCAGGTGCCACCCAACCGGCAGTTGCAGCAACAACTTGCTTTCATAAACGTGCAGTAGCATCAGCCAGGGGTCATGCAGGTAGGCAGAGGAAATGGGTACATGCACCAGTATCATACTGGGATAGGATATTATACACTCAGAAAGGGAAAGGGATACATGGGAATGACACCACATTTCAGAGTACAGAGCTTCGCATGTGGAATTTTTGACATTTTGCAGGAACATGCCCACTTATTGCACAGGCAGGGCAACAACAGCAGACATACATGCTGCAGACCCCTCAACAGGTGCAGGTAATGCTGCAGCAAGAGCAACTACAGATACAACCCACTCAAACACAAGGTATTTCTACCCGCTACCCAAAGACAAATGTGGGTACAAGGTTGGGAAATGGCAGGAACTAAAGGTACAGTGGCCACACTTCAGGCACCAGTGCAAACACAAATATCAGAAGGGGTAACAATACAGGAACAGAATACTGTGCCCCAATACATGGGAGTGACAGTGGTGGGTGGTAACCCATTTACGACATCTGCATACACATATTCCCAATAAGCATGCCCACGAGAATGCAAATGTTTCCTATTCTAGCAGTAACTGTAGACCCGGAGGAGGAACATGAGATAGTAGTTCAGATAGGACAGAGGGGATGTTCCTTTCTTATAGATATTGGAGCAACCAGATCATGCAGTAGGGAAAAAGGATTTCCATTATCTAAGAAATGTTTGGACACACACGGCTTTTCGGGGACAATTTGGAAAGTTCCTCTGATAAAAGGTCTACCCCTGACAATAGGGCCGCAGCATATTGTAGCACCATTGCTGCATTCAAAAGACACCCCCAAGGGCATATATACAAAACACTGAATGCCCTAGGGCAGCAAGGCATAATACAGGTGAGTTTATCACCTTGCAGTACAGCTATCTATCTGAATTAGAAAGCAAGGGGATGGCATATTATACAGGATTTATGCCCTCTGAATAATATTATTGAGGCAGAGTGCCAATTGGTCCCCAACCCCGCAATAATTTTTTGCAGTATTCCAGCAGAGGCACACTAGTTCACAGCGATTGACTAAAAAAATTACTTTTTCTCCATTGCACTACATCTAGACGCCAGTCATCTCACCGCTTTTACGTATTGTGAGACCCCAATTCAAGCATACTAGAATGCCTCTCGGGTACTGTGAAGGGCCTAGCATCTTTAACAGAGTAATACAAATGGACTTGAGAAATGTGCAGGTTGCAAGCACAGTAATAGAGTATGTTGATGACTTGTTGTTGTGCAGCCCAACAAAAGAGGAGTGTAGTAGGGATTCAGTGACTCTACTGACTTTGCTAGCAGACAAAGGATACAAAGTGGAGGGAAATTACAGTACTGTCAAAAAGAGGTGGTGTACTTGGGTCAGATTGTGTCAGCAGACGGGAGCAAAATAATACTGCAAAGAGGAGAGGCAATACAGAAAACTCCGTGACCAAAAACAGTGAATGAGATACAGCAGTTTTTGGGTTTGTGCAACTACTGCAGAACATGTATTTTTGATTATTCCACATACACCAGGCCATTGTTGCAAGCACTAAAAGAAGCACAGAAAAAAAAACACAAATAAAATGTACAGCTAAAATGGGCGAAAGCTTTGATCAGCTAAAATATTAGTTAGCAAAGAAAAGTTTCACCTGTTTTCACATTCAAATGGAAAAGTAATGACAGCAGCACTGAGATAGAAAAAGGGACAGGGACACAAACCACTTGCATATTACAATGAGTCACCGGATGCAGTGATGCAGGGATATTTCCCATGTGAGCAGGCGCTTGCAGCTGCTACATTTGCTATTGAAAAGGCTTCCATGATAACTCTGGAGTGCCCTGTAGCGTTGTACATGGAACATGCATTATCTGCAATACTGTAGAAAACAAAATCAACACTGATGACTCAGAGATGTTCAGCGTATGAGGTAATACTATCAAAGCCTGAAATAGGAGTGGTGAGACGCAGGACCTAAACCCAGCAGAGTTCATTGCAGAAGAAATAGAGAAAGGGGATGTACATGACTGCATAGCATGCATAGACAGGATTGATGGTAACCCCCTGTTTAAGGAGGAAGTGATAGAAGTGGGGACATGATTTTCATTGACGAATGTTCCAGCATTGACTGGACCACAGGGCAAAGGCATTCAAGTTGTGCAGTGGTGGGCATAGACAATGAGTACACAAAGGGGGGAGTTGATAGTGTACTCACAGGTGCGACTACAAAAACATTACTCTGCAGAAGAAGCAAAGCTGGTGGCCTTGATTGAAGCACTAAACATGTCAGAGGTCAAGCAGTGAAACTGTTCTCTGTTCCAGCCTATGTTACTTCCTCAGTGCGCTCAGGGTTAGCAAGATGGGAAAAGAGAGGGTTAAAAAGAAATTATGGCACTCCAGTTCAGCATGCAGAATTACTGAGTAAACTACTAAAAATGTTCCCACTCCAAGTCGAGTTAGCATTATTAAAAAGCAAAGCCCATACTGGAGGGCAATATTTGATCTCACTAGGAAATGAAAGAGCAGACAGAGCAGCAAAAGAAACAGCTTATCTGCAAAAGGGGTCACATGTGCTGTTACCTAGCAAAAAAGAAAAAAAATACCTATAATTGCAGGATTAAAAGTGAGCAAAGAAAAATATGCCTTGCCAGAAAACTTTAATGTAACCCCAATATTGCAGATCATTGAGTTGCAGGGAGAAGCATCAGATACTGAAAATGATCTATGAAAGAGGCGAGGATGTTCTTTGTCCCCAACATACTTGGTCTGGTGACATGAAGGCACAGGAAAGGTTGTTATGCAGAAAAAAACGGTTACAATTGGCATTGGAACAGCTTCACTAGCCTGCTCACGTATCAGAAGAGCCTGTTGCTGCAGAGATAAGCGAAGACTGGTTTGTGCCAAATTTCTATGAGTATGTCGGAGAGTTTGTAAATAACTGCATGACCTGCCTGAAATGTATGCCAGATCGCACATTGTGAGTTGTAGAGGGAACATTGCTGTGACCGGAAGGGCCCTTCCGGCACTTGCTTATGATCTATGTTAATATGCAAGAGAGATGTACTTCCTACAAGTACCTGCTTGTAGTTGTGTGTCCATGCTCACGTTGGCTTGAGGCTGGCCTGTGTGCCAATAATGACGCCTGTTCTGCAGCTAAATTTCTTATGAGTGAGGTGTTCCCAAGGTGGGGGATTCCAGATGAAATTTGTTCTGATAATGGTTAGCACTTTGCTAATGATTTAATAAAGGAGGTAACAACAATCCTTGGGATAAAGCATAAACTATGACTCGTTTACCATCCTCAAGCCAACGGTTTGGTAGAAAAGATTAATGGACTGCTGAAGATGTGATTGGCAAATCTTATGAAAACGCTTGAAAAATCATGGGTGCACTGTTTACCTCTTGCTTTGTTTGCGCTGAGTAATAGACCTGGAGGAGATCCCGACCTAACTCCTCATGAGATTGTTATTGGGCGGAAAATGCATGTGCCTATTCTGCCATTGCATACAGTCTCTGATGCACACTCTTCCTCTTCTATTCTGGGGGGAATTTTCAATGAACTTAACACATCCATTTAATAGATATCCTTGCAGAGGAGGCCTAAACAACAATCTGGACAACCACGTGACCCAAACTGACACTTTCCCCAACAGCACCTCTCCATCTGGGAGACATGGTCCTCGTAAAAAACCACATCAGAAAGTTGAAAGAGGAGTGCCTCACCAGCCCACACACCATTATCTATTCCACACCAACTGCTGTCAAACTTGAAGGTTGGCAAAGATTGCTACATATGACCAACGTTCACAAAGACAAGAGCACACTCTCCCATAGCAAGAATATACCAAAAAAATGGCAAAAGAGGGTTAATGGAAAATGTGTAGCAAAGAAAAAGACATGTTTAGTTTTCTGGAGCTTGATGATGCTAATATGTTTTTTGTATAGCATTACACTTTTGCTTTATTTGATTTTTAAAGAAAAAATGAATCACAAATTAATTAAAAAAGAAAGATGGGAAAAGAAATATGAACAATGAGGGGGGCATCCACCATGGCACTGAAGAGGAGCATAATTAATTAACAGGAAATGTTTGGTACAATGAAATGATGCGTGTGTGAAGAGAGAGAGTAAATGGCACATGCTATGTCTGCTCTCTCATTCCCCATGTCATAGGAGTGTCCAACCTTTTCCTACCCCAAGCTGTGTCCTATGAGAAGACGGAATGTCTAATGCACCTGCCACTCTGTAGAACTAGAAGATTATTCCAGGGTAAAATGGTAGCTGTTAACTGGTGGGATGAAGGGGTGGATGAAGGAGAAAATGTGTACCAAGACAATGTCGTCAAATTAACACAAACGATTCAGAAAGAGGAAACATGGCATAAGGTAGTAGAGTATGTCACTGATGTCAATTTTCCTGGGGATTTAATCAGGTTGTGCTAAGGTGGTAAACAATGTAGCACTGACGCGGGGTGCTACAGCAGTGGTTATAGATATCTGGTGGGACTGCGAATCCAAAGTACATGCCTAGCTTCCTCCTGACTGGAGTGGAGTGTGTGCAGTTGTCACCTTGCACAGGCCTGCACTAGTAGCGCCTCGAAATAGCACTGCCATGAGGATTGCTCTGCAGGACAAAATGGCATGGAAAAATTAGCAGCAAAACTAATGAGGAGAATGAAACGTGAAAAAATAATTGTTTTTCAAAAATGAGCTCAGAGAACTTGGCCGCTATCCCAATGAGTTTTGCTTGTTCTCCACGGCTGCTACCTTCTATACTTCATTGTTGCTTCCAGGAGTACATGCTGCAGCAAATTCAAAATGGCTGCCGCTTAACCGGTATGAGTTATTGTAGCTGGCAAATTCAACAGCAAGAGGTTTGAACAAAAATAAAGAGGCGAGGAGGGCTTTGCACTTGGTGGCCCTTCAAAATCGTTTTGTGCTAGACCTCCCAACAGCCATTGAATTTGTGTTTGCACCAAGCTTGGGATACATTAAATGCTGCCATGCAAGAGATAGGACCCTTCAGGGGAAAATGGCAAGCAAGGTTGATGGAGTGCAAACAAAAGACTTGCTGGAGAGCATCATCACATGGGTACCCACTTGGCTTTTTGGATTGTTTCAAGTGAATGTCCCCGTGTTGGTTCTCAGTCTCATCACCTTCTGTGTTATTAAGAACATTCTTAAAGTATATCTTAACAATCAAAAAGGACAGTTGATGGTACCTTTGAGTGTTGACAAAAATGGTTTTGAAATGAAGAGTAGGACTAAAATAATGAGGAAAGGTGAAGAGAAGGATCCTGATGGATGGATTTTTACACATCCTGCTGATGTCGAAAATTATGAAGAGTTTTGAATATAATGTCTAAAAGATGGGACAGGGTCTGTATCTGTGGGGGGAGATTTGAATGGTGGGGAAGAGATTGGTGGAGAAATGACTAGATTGTAAAAAATGTGGATACATAAAGATGAAGTTGCTAAAAAGGAAGAAGAGGCCCAGAAAGTTTTAGTTATTAATAAATTAATAAAAGGGGGTAGTAATGTAATAAAGATGAAAGTTTATTGTGGTATTAAGGAACACACTTATCAGTTGCAAGAGTAGCACTGTAAATCGAGGGGGCTCTTTCTGATATCTATGAAATAGAATCCATAATGAAACAAACCCATAAATACAGGGGCAGAGGTAAGTATAATCAAACTTAGTGGTATGATAAAATGCAGTAAATATACCATAAAAGCTTGCTTTGGCAGGAAACGTGTGTTAGACTTGTGTGTGTGAAATGCCACTGTGGCTAGTGACTTAGTGAAGAGTCTGCAATCCCAGGAAAGTGCTGAAAGAAGTAAACAATGGTTTTTATTTTTCAAGATTGCAGATTAGAGCTTTCAGGTTCCGACAACGAATATTGAATGCATGACAATTTTATCATTCAAAATCACTTGTAAAATACGATTTTCTAATGTAGCTGAAACGACCCCGAGCGGTTTCAAATTGCCCCATAGTACATTTTCCTTCGGAAAAGGGTTAGAGTGTCCCTGATATATGCAACATTTGCATAGCAGTGCATCAGTGGTTCAAGGCTCTGGCATTGACATGGTGGTAAGTGCTTCTCATGTCAACCAGGAGGGGGCAACCAGGGCAGTTGAATAAAGTTCTGCTGGTCATCTTTAATGTTTCAATGAATTAACTTTGTGCTGTGAGAATTGAGGGTGGATTGAGATGTCACATGTTGTAATTGAGGGCGGTGTGGGAAGGTTTGTGGACCCAATTATTGAGCATAATGTAAGCTTTTCTATATGAGTTCAAAGTGCAAACACTAATCAGCTTTGTGTGGGGAGACTTTTTCATGTTGCATGATAAAAGATACTGATTAATTTGCATTGTATAAAAGTTTTAGATCCAGGGGTGCTTCTTCAACAGCACCTTTTCATGCAGTTTTGTTCCACAATCAGATTGAATTTGCTGTCCCAGCTGCATCCAGGGCCCTGAATAAACCTCCATTACTTCTTGCACTGGCAGACACTCCTTTTTGACTACTTTTTGAATATTTTGGTGAGTTTTCTTCAAGGTGACCCCAGACACATTTTAGTGCCGTATACTTAGGTTGCTGTTAATGAGGGCTACAGACTGTGATAAGACCACCTCATGGTATGCCGTAGAGTGAGATTAATTACCCTAAACATGGTCTTGTTACTTGTGCTGATTGACCTGGCCAACTCCCACATCTCTGCCCAACTACATTGATGGCAGCAGTACCCTTTGATAATCTCCACCTCTGCCTCCCAATAGCAGATGACACGCACCTTGATGCACCCTAAACAGAGTCATGCCTGGCACAATAACAGTTTAGTTGTTCCTGTGCCATAGTTGCAATAGAATTGTAATTGTAATTATTTATTTATAACATGCTTAATACCCAGAGGTTTTTATGCATGGACCCATGGATCAAACCTGTGTTGCTCAGCGTCGTCTTGCTTCCAAGGCGAGTGTGTTGCCCCTGAGCTATCCTCCCGAGTTGACATATTGGTTGCTGCTACCTATTGCTGATTCTCTCCTAGGTCATGACAAGGATGTGTTGGGAGGTTCGGGATTCTATTTGATGGGGCAGCATTCTGGACTCAGCATCCGGCTGTTACTGACATGGCAGTGTATAATCAGTGGATACGTTGTGATGGAGTGGTGGGGAGAGAGGGAGGGAAACTGAAGAGTGCCGAGCAACTGAATCCATCCTTGAGCCAAAAGGAGTGTGTGGGATGGTGCTTTGGAATTGCACTGGAATTCATTGGCTGAAATTGATAGTTGCCACAGTATTGGTAAGAACCTCAGAGACATGCAGAGGGCTGAGGTGGTCGTGGAAACAGTGTTCATATTGTCCAGAATTTTTAACATGTCAGAATTGCTGTTGGTGATGGTGAGGTATTAGCATACTTGATCAAAAAACATTTGACCTTTTCGATTTGACTTTTCGATTTGGGGAGGGGTAAGGGAATATTTTAAGGTGAGGGGAGTTGGGGTCTCCCCCTGCGTCTATGACCAAGAAATGACCAAAATAAATTAGGTAAAATTGGAAAAGGTCAAATATTGTCAACCAAGTAGACCTAAACCGATGGTGGTAGTAGCTACATTGTCAATGTTGCTGGAGATAAGGATAGTGGTGACCTCTGGAAAAGAGGGTACAGTAGCCATTTTTTTTCTTGTTTGACAGTGACCCCTGAAATGCTTCCCTGCCTCCCTGAAAGTGTGACTGGTGGCTGGTGCTGGGTGGATGACATAATGGCAGGAGTTATTGCTGTCATGTCACCTTCCTCTTATCTGGCATTGGTACCTTAGATGTCACATGCGGTCAGACAAAGTGTTTGGTTGTGCTCTTGGCTTAATTTTATATCAGTTGTGCTAACTGTCTGCCCAATGCATAATTGTGAAATTGTAGTGGGTAAAAGGGTTGTTCAGAGCAGTGAGGTGTGATACTGCTCATCTTAGAGACCCCCTGAGCGATTGGTAATCTATCCTATACACGCCTTGTTGCTAATATTTGGTGATTGGATAGATTATCTGTGTCCCAGATATGGCTGTTTAGCCCATTACATTACAGATGTTGCGGACATAGTCCATCATGGTTTGGGGATGGCTGTGGGTGACAGTAAAAAGTTATATTGCATGTCAGTAGACTGTGCATAATTTGGGCAGTGCACACCCTTGTATTTAAGATAAGTTATACTAATAGTTGGAATCCAATGGGAATTCAAAAATAGGGCTAATTGGACTTGTTAGAAGTCTAGGTGTAGGGGAGAAAATATTATCCTGGCACATGGATAGTCTAAATATGTGAAAACAGAAAAAGGTTCCCAAACAGGGGAACTCCCGCCCCCTGCACAATGTCTAGGGCTAAAAGCCAAATGTCATAAACATATGTGAAACAACATTTTGCATGCATTGAAATGGAAAGCTTAGCCATTTTTTGGGATATTACAGAAAATGTCTAGCCATGAAACACTTTTTTGACACCTTTTTTGGTTAAAAAACAAGTATTTTCAATGCAATTGTGAAGCTACCTAAGTCATCAAAAACATAATAAAGTAAAAGATTAGGTCCCAACGCATTTTGAGAAGTTCTCTCTTCATCATGGCGGTGGGGGGTGATTCTTCTTCATCAATTTCTATTAACAATTTAGAGAACAGTATGATCATAAATCCAACTTTTCAAACTACCAAACTACATTACATCCATCAATATCTGGATTGTTGAACTTGCATTACCTGTGACTTATCGATAAGTCTTCTGATAGCCTATAGAAGAAATACCGAAAGTCTCAGAAATTCTCATCTTCTGCTCCTAGTCAATAAAAAGTGACCCTGATTACAATGGTGCTTAATCATAAACTAAATACCTGCATACAAAATCAACTCAAGAAAAATGTGTGGGATACCAGTCCTACCTGCCTACTTGGTACGCCTGGTAAAGCAAGTTCCTATGATATATGTCATCTCAATGTTGAACATCTGTAGAAGAGAAGGTATACCGGGCTGAGAAACCTATCCAAATTTAATGAACACAACTGTTCATATTGTATACTGTGTGGACTCACTTACCCTGCTGTGGGTATGGATGGAGTTTTGAAGGTTTGTCTGGTAAATACTTTCAACGAGTTCTCCCTCTAGGACAGAGTGCCAGATCTAAAATGTGCAATGTGTGTGTGATTAGTTGTGGTTCCTCTACCATCTGTTGTAGATAGAACTAGCTGATAGAAGAAAAATAGATTTAAAGGGTCACTCAACCCATCTTCTTGTTATTGAAATATTCCATTTCTTTTATGTTCACAATTCTGATTGCAATGCTCACATATAGTCATCCAGGATCATGCCTGTGGAAAACAGGGCATTCAGACCCTTATTTACAGTCCATGATAGCGTGAAACACTACCCATAGTTGACTAGAGATTTCTATTTGTAAATCAGGACCAGATTAAAAAATGTCACCAATTGTGGAAAATACTTACAAAATGCTGGATTAAACACCACACTGTGTTTCTGGAGAGATCCGCGAGCGTGTTACTCCAAAATAGCCACCATTTGTTATTGTGTGACGGGTTTGGTGACGTCATCGCGTTATGACACGAAGGATGTCACAAATGTGAACAATATTTTTCGATTGTGCATGTAAGTAACAGATTGACTAATGCCTAGGGGCTGAAAAATGTAAATAAGCAAATGAAGTCAGTAAGACTTTATGTATGCATATAAATGAAGTCTGTGGAAGTACCTAAGTGTCTAGCTGTATGAACGACCCTAAGAAAAAATGAATTCCTAAATACATACCACTGGCCACAATGGCAAGAGTTAAAACATGTGTAGATAAGGATAAGAATGATTGATTGATTGATTGATTGGTTGATTGATATTTTATTTGTATCGTGCTCGTACACAAGTGTTTCAGAGCGCAACAAGGCAGGGGAGGGGAACAAGGGAGAAACAAAACAATGGACTTACAACACCCAGTGGCATTGAGAACATGCAAGTGCATGGGAGAGGTAAGGGGAAAGTGCATGGGAGGGGGTCGAAGTGGAAAGTGCTGAGCAAAAGGAATAAAAATAAATAAACAAGACATGCATAAATAAATAAAAGCAACAAACAGTGGTCATGCGGCCAGCAAGTGGAAAGTGCTAGGTTTAAGGCAACAGACAGGGTTTGTCTGATAAGTGCAGAGGGATAAAGGGGGGGGGGATACTGTAGAGTTACAGAAGCAGACCCCAGTGGAAGGGATTGCCAGGAGGCAGTGCGGGTGGGTGGCAGGGTGAGCAGGTACCTGGGCCCGAAAGTCTGAGGGTGACCAGGTGCACAATGTAATTGAATCCTATGTCCATACAGGTTGGGTGGCTATTGTTTAGTGATGAACATTCTTTCATTTCATAAGTGAAGGGAAGCAAAAGTATAAGTATGTAAATGTCTGAGTGGAAAAAGACCAATGTACTTTTCTGGATAGAGATGTCCGTACATCAGGTTAAACTTAGACAAACTCTTAAATTTGGCAATGCAGAGAGATGTGCTCAGCTGGTTACTCTTATACCAAATATTGAATTGTACTAGATCCAGCATCTAGATTACTAGAGTTATAAAATGCATATTCCGGAAGGATTTATTCCAGTGGCATCTGATGTTCATATATTGAACTAAGAAAAGTACAGCTTGCTGGGTGGCTATTACAGAGAATGATCCATATGTAAGTTCTACCTTGCACAGGTGTGCAATCTTGAAAATGTCTGTTGAACGTTTTAATTATGTTTAAAGATAGTAGCACATTATATGAAAGGCAATCAGAGTAAGACCAAGAAAACATTGCAATATGCACTTAAACCTTAAGGTGGCTAGGGAATGTAATCTGCCCTTGTGAGGTGCACAGTATATTGACTGCATTACAGGGTCAAACCGTGCTTCCATGCGATGGTGGTAAGAATCATTTGAAAAACAGTTTACAGTTCTGTATATATAGATGGAGATCTGTAATGTATAGAGTATAAAAGAAGAGAGGCTAGTGTTGTCTTATGTTGATGTATTTATCAAAACCCTAAATTTACAAGGGTATCTCCTCAAAGGAATGGGCCCAAATAATAGTCGTCATTCAAATCGGATGGAAAAATCGTGTCTAGTTGGTGAATTCAAAATAGTTCCCTTTGTTCCAGTTTCTTATTCATATTCTATCTTCTAGGGAGTGGATGCACAATTTCTGAGACCATACATTTCATCTGTGCCAGTGTGTGTCTATTCTCCTAAATGTGTCGACTGGTAATGTCATGTTGTTTGTCCTTAAATTTGTCCTTCCGTGCTTCCACCACTGTCCCAGCCACCCTGCATGAAGCAGGTCCGTCGGCCGCCACACTCAGGTGAAGCCTTTTGCTGTTGCTGTGCTCCGACTCTGCAGTTATCCCCTGATTGTGTCCTAACTGGAAGCTGCTACGCTCCATTTCTTCTGCAACGCCTTTGCACAGCTGTTTCTCCTGAAAAAACACGCGCGTGGATTCTAAAATGGTCACCGCGTTCGATTTGTGATTGCTGTGACTGTTGCCCGGCAACGAGACGCCGGAACCCCCTGATTGGTCCAAGCATCCATTATCACGGACCTAGCAGCGTCGGAAGGCGTGAACTGGCCAGTTGTACCTAAGGCCAAGTATATAAAACCATGCGCTTGTCTTGGCCTGTCGTGTCCGCCCGGGGCCGAGGGGCCATCCACGCTGGTCGGCTTAATACCCACAAGACTTTCTAGGGTAAGAAGTTCTCCCAATTCACCTGAATCCACCACGCACTCTCGCCTAACCATGGCTCTGCGTCCCTGCTTATCAGTCAGTGACTTCTATTCATCCTAAATCTTCATCTCCCTGCATCATGCTGACTGCTGCCCAAATTTTGCACATGTATTTCACCACTGTTTCGTACCCTATCGCTTCTCTCACCCTCCCCTGCATCATATCTGAGTAGCCTTAGGAACCTCCAACTTGCAAGTATGTGCACTTAAGCTCCCTTGCAATAACTGTGCATGATTATCTTCATGCCACTTTTGTTGCCTATCATGTATGCTTACTGATCCTTAGCATTACTGTTTCTCGTGAAGGCCTTTTAACGTTGTCCGCTTTCCCTACTCACATACCGTACTGGAAATACCACGTGCCTAACCAGCCCCCATCCAAGCCCTGATCTGATTGATCTCTCTACAGTTCTGTGGCGAGCGCCTGCTCAACCTATGTGATATATTCAGACTCACTCATTGCATATATTGTGTTGTAAGTATTACGACTTTTGCCTTACCGCTATTGCTCATTGCATTGTGCCCACCTGCCCTACTTAGGCGAGCGTCTGTTCACCTTGTTTGATACATTCAGTTTCAGTTTCACTGTCTACTCACTGCCTATATTGTGTTTGTAAGTATTACGACTACTGCCTTACCGCTACTGTTCTTTGCATTGTCCCCACCCACCTTTATCTAATTTCTACAGCCAGTGTAAATGTCTGCATCTTGATCTGTACCATCATGGTGCCCAAGGTCGTACCCTCTCATCCCAGCACTCGCCTTACTACCCTTAATCAGCTTATCTCCCTATCACAGATGATTGCCCTCCTCCATACTATCTCTATCATTGTCCTAACAAACACCTCTACCAGCTGCTCTTGAATACCGCCAAAACATCACTATCTATTCCCCTCCATCACTTCCACACTCATGGCTGCACATGGGCCCCTCCTTGCCACTACTGAGTCTGCTTCCTCATTTCCTCACCCACTCAACTTAGCCATCAGACTCACGAGAGTCAGGACCCGCACCCTACCTTGGCAATTGACATGCATTCCTACACCCGCCGCGCTCAGGAATTTCAGATTGGGCACCCGCTCATCTTTCATACTCCCCACTCACCACACTCTCTGCATCAAATTCACTGCTATCCTCTCCAAGATGTATCACTGTTTCCAAACCTACACACACCTCCACTATGCACCTCACAAACTTAACCACCAACCATACAGACATACCCTGAGTAAAGAAAAAACCTCAAACACCAAATCTCAAATGTGCCCTTGTCAACGTTCGCTCCCTTCCTGCTCATACCTTGGAAATAAACAATCTCCTATCGAGCCATGACCTCAACCTACTTGCCATCACCGAAACATGGTTACACAAGGCATCTGGCCTTGCTGTTGCTCTTGCTCTGCCACTGGGCTACCCTATCTTCAGACAAAACAGGACATCTAAAATAGGAGGTTGAGTAGCTCTTATCAGCTGCCCATGGGAGGGCAACTCAGATATCCTATCAGTTAAACATTCCCTCTACCCTAACAGCACCATCAACATTTGCATTTTATACCGGCCCCCAGGCCTCCCCTCAGACCTTCAAGGACACCTCATCCACTTATTTAGCAACAATATTAAAAGCTGCTCTAAAACTTGACTTCTTGGCGACCTAAATTTAGGTCTCAACCATCCTAAAGACAAAGCTGCCAGTACGCTCGACAAAGAACTCAAAGACCTAGGCTTCACACAAAAGTCACTAGCCCCATACACTCCTAATATCTGTGGATTGGGTAGTTGACCATAATTGTTCCTCCACAATCACATCCAATATTGCTCATCCCTGGACTGACCACACATGCATCCAACTCATGATACCCATAGTCTCCACTACCAAGACTCTCACACATGCCCCACCAGCGGAAGAGAAAAGTTCTAAAAAAACTCAATACGGACAACCTCTTACCCTAACTGGATGTCCTGGGCCTATCGCCCCCTTTCTCTAATGACCCCAACATTCTAGCAGACATATATAAGGACACCCTCACTAAAGCTGTCAACTCCACAGCTCCACTTGAATGCAAAAAAGAAAAAAAGTCATTGCGCACCAACTCTTGGTTCACGGAAGAACTACAGGCCCATCGTACCAATAAACGGAAGGCTCTTAAAAACTGGCTTGCCAACCCTAGTGACACTACCAAGGAGAGTTTTAACCAGATCTCCCACCAGTATAAAGATGCCATCATCAAAGCCAAATCCAACTCTTTCAACACTCAAATCACTAATGCTACTCCCAAACCAAGGAAGTCTGCACGATATTTAATGAACTCATCGCGCCGCCTACCAGCCCAGATGAGATCATCATAAATGAGGCCTGGTGTGCAAGTATACAATCTGCTATGCTTAACAAAATCGACCTGCTACAAAAAAAAAGAAATCTAGATCACTACAAAGCACTACCTCACCAACACTTGCCCCCTCAAACACTGCCTACCCCTATGGACCATCAACACCCTCTATTTTCCTTCTGAGACATCACAGAACCAGAAGTCATCAACCTCCTCAAGCAACATAAACCCTCCATGTGCAAAGGTGACACCAGCCCACCTAAGATCATCAAGGACTGTGCCGATGCCCTCGCCTCTCTTTTGACGGCCTTCAATAACTCCTCATTTAAAACAGGCATTGTTCCTGCTAATCTTAAAGAAGCATGGGTACGACTCCTCCTGAAAAAACCCAACCTAGACCCTGCTGAGCCCAATAATTACTGGCCCATAACCACTGTCCCTTTCCTCCTCAAATTCTTAGATAAAGCGGCCCATAGCCAAATTCAACACTTTCTTGAAACCAACTCCATCCTAGGGAAAAGACAATCTGGCTTCCGCAAAGGGCATGGCACAGAAACCGCCTTAGTAGAATTAAAAAAACAAATCACACAAATATTGGGCAAAGGTAAGCCAGCTCTCCTTCTATTTTTGGACCTCTTGGCTGTCTTTCGATCTTGTAGATCACAAGACACATCACACCTCACTCACGTAGCCAAATTCTCCAAACAAGCAGCCTCATGAATTACCTCCTTCCTTGAGGGCAGAGCAATGAAGGTATTCTCCAATATAGCCAGTGCAGCCCCCACCACCATTCACTGTGGAGTCACCAGGGTTCATGTACAGCCCATACACTGTATAACTTGTTCACAAAGCCCCTCTTCGACAAGCTTGATGCACTTGCTATAGCGTACACTAATTACGCTGATGACACTCAAGTATTCTTACAACTCTCCGGCTCCTATAACCAAGATGCTAAGGGGCTACACCTAATCTACGCAACTAACCAAGCCTGGATTGTGGTCAACGGCCTCTGCCTCAATGGAGACAAGACTGAGATCATCATTCTCGGTCAAAAGGCCACACTAGCCAAACTCGACACTCTTTACTCCAACTTCAACATAGACAACTCCATCATTCCCGTCTCCTCTTCAGTAAAGACTCTAGTGGTCTTCATAGACTCTACTTTATCCATGACTAGGCAGGTCAGTGCAATTGCCTCAGCCTCTGCCCATACAACAAACCTCATCAACGCAATAAAACCCTACCTCTCTAAGCCTAACTGTCTATCAATTGCTAGAGCAGCTATTGGTGCCAAACTAGACCATTGCAATGCTCTCCAAGCTGGTTCCTCCTTGAACAACTTAAACAGACTTCAAATCACTCAAAACAATGCTCTAAGAGCAGCACTGAGCATTCCCAAAAGTGACCATATTTCCCAGGCTAGGCAGGCAGCACATTGGCTCCGTGACTCCATTACCTTTAAAATCCTTATCCTCACACACAAATGCCTCACCCATACAGCCCCCTCATATCTATCAGAGACCATCTCAAGAACCACATCTACATGCCCCAGAAGAACCTGTTACTCCAATCAACTTTACACCCCCCACATCAACAGGGTCAAAGCAGGTGGGATTGGCTTCCCCTGTATAGCATCCAAACTTTGGAATTTGCTCCCCACAGCACTCAGAGTAGAGACCTCTCTCCTTGCATTCTGTAAAAATTTAAAAACCTCCCTCTTCAACTAACACCACCCCTCCCTCTTCTGTCCTCGACTTCTCCTCCTACTGTCCTCCAGTCCCCTTCCTTGCCTAGAACTCACTGTTTTGTATGTATTTGTTTCCCACTTTACTAAAAATGTAAACAATGTATGACTCCTGCAACTAAGTTTTCACTCTGTAACAAGCACCACAATGCCTTTGGGCTGCTGCATGCTATACAAATACAAATAAATAAATAAATAAATATGCTTGACTTGTGCTCAGTCCAACTCTCTTTGACCTTCTGGATTGTTTGACCTACATAGCACTTGCCACAGGGACATTGTAGATCATAGATAATGTTTCTGCTGTTGCATGTTGCATAGTCCTGGAGCTTTATTTATCTGCCTGTGTTTGGATGTCTCATACGATCTCCCTTGAGGACATTGGAGCAGTGTTGGCAGTTTAAACAGGGGTACGTTCCTGGTTTCACTTTATGTAGAAGTCTCTGTGCCGGTTCTTTCAACCTCTCTGCTCTAATTAGGGAGTCTCTAATATTTCTTCCTCGCTTGAAAGCCATCATAGGAGGATCTGGGAACCACCTGTTCAACATTTAATCCAATTTGATCAAGTGGCAATCTTCTTAATGATCGTATTGACCTAATAGCTCTGTGCTGAATAATTCAATGGATTGGTTTTAAAAAGTTTTTGGGGGTCATTCCGAGCTTGGAGGTAAGGTAAAAACCATTCCGGTAATGATTTACCGGCATCGTTTACCGCTACATGCTATTCTGACCCCTCAGACCGCTAATTACGGCACCGTGAACTGCAATGCCGTAATTATCGGTCTTGGGTCTTGCGTGCGCCCCACCATGCCGAAATTAGCGGCATGGCGTAAACCGGAGCTGATCACAAGTAAGGAGCACACGTAAATAACGGCCTCCTTAAGCCCGTAAAGTACCTTACTGGCATGGAGTACATACAGGCATCTCAGAGAAGGAGTAAAGAACCCTGAGCAGTGGTTCCCAGAGCCACAGGTGCAAACAATCAGTACAGGTGGAGGCAATGGAGTCTGCCATAGCAGAAAAGGAACTCACCCACACACCACACCCCCTCCCACACCAAGATGAGACCAATATAACCAGCAAGGGCACAACCACAAAAACTTCAGCAACAACACCAGGCCCCCCCTTTGAGGAGACACAGGGGGAGAAGGAGGGGGAGACAGGCCCTGCATGCAGCACCAGTGCAGCCTCCGTCACCACCCCAGCAGCCCCCATGCACACGCAGCATGTCCGACCACTCAAGGAAAACCCTGAGCAGATAGACACCCCTGACCACCTTGACTGTGACACCGTCACCACCATATTTGGCCTGAGACATAACGAGATAAGCGTGCAGCATACAAATATACACTGCTATCCTGGCACAAGTGACGGTGTTGCCTGTGGCCCACACCGATGCCACAGGCACCTACTAGCACACAGTGGTGCCCATGCATGGCATGTCACAACCGTCCATTACACGGACACATAAACAAGTGCTGTTTCACCTCCCCAAGCACACAAGGGCCTACCAATCCCCAACATGGACCACCCAGGAGATACACAACAGTAAAGTTGGACCTCATGCATATGGAGGTATGCCAAATGACATTGGTGCCCCTGACAGCACCCACGTGTCGTAGGTGGACCAGCATGGCATGCAGGTGGCGGATAGCAACTGCAAACAATACCACTCCCCCTACGTGCAGATGGAATGCAACGCAACCAAGAACATCACACATGGGTGGGCCCGACATCAAAGAACAACTCATGACTCAATGGGCCAGCAGTTCACCATGCTACTGTGCCACATGGTGTGACGTGCAGGATGACTTGCCTGGCTGACTGTTGAGTCGTCTGACTGTGTCATGCTAGTGCATTGGTGCCATGAGGTGGGTGCCTGCATGAACCAACTGGGTCGAAATGATGAAGCCATCGTATGATGTTCACCCCACCAACCAACCTGCCACAGAACCAGTGCAACGGCACATGAGAACAGATTTCCACATCAATAGAATAAGGCACTCACAATACACTACATCTCCACCATCTGACAAGGGCAAATCCCACTACACTTGCACCACTCATTGGCGGCCACCAAAACCATGAGCGCATATAGGAAGACACACTGCATATGCACAATGTGGCTGCCCCCAGCATGGCACCACATCGGAGACCCATCCCTGGGAGTGGATTGAACTGAGGGCAGCAGGGATACCACACCACGTCACCAGCATGGCACACCCATAGGAGTGTTGGAATTCACCATAGTATGTATCAGAGCAGGATGATGACCATGAGCCATTGACTACATCCATCACACCCAAATACGAATCTACACAGTACACAGCACCACATGGATCTAACATCAGGACAGCTGCATTCATCAACGAAGCATGTACCACGAGATGTCCATGCCATCGTTCATGGACCATCTTGTAGAAGCAACCCCCAAAGCATTCCATTGAATTGGACAAATATTGTGGCCATGAATGGGCGAAATGCATCCATGGACATGTGCATATGGCCATCAATGAAACCCTGCCATGTCAGCCAAGTTCAGTTCTCCACCATGACAGTTCAAACACTCGCCTTATTTGGCTAGACATGCAGCTGTTGGTGGCTGTCCCTTGACACCATGTACATGACTCCTGTCAGTAACCCACAGAACAGGCCCAGGGAGCACTAAAACACTGGCCATACCCGTGCATGCGTGTAGATGAAGCAGTCACCTGGCTTGCGTAAGGCACATATGAGTTGGCGAAGCAGGACTGGTGGGGGACCCATCTACTGCTATCTGGTGTCCAAAATACCCATGTTATATGTGTATCTGAACAAAATGTGCATCCCTAGAATTGCGTCTCTGTCCCCTGACATGGGACTGCTACTACCACATGATGATGTGGTGAAGGTGGAGGAGGAAGTGGCAAGAAAGCATCATGGAGGCCGTGCACTTGAGGGAAATGTCATGCGCCAAACAAAGAGTGGACAGGATGTCCAGAACACAAGTCAGAAGAGGGTGGCATTACATGGGCACACAGGGCACTGGATGTGTGTATACTTGTACACCATGCACTGTGAGACGTCATTATACACATGCTCAATGATGAATGTCCACAACGGTTAAACTTTGCAACACCAATAGTGTATTGTGAAAAAGGAATAAGTGTGAACATTATCTGCAGCCACCCTCCTCCCCCCAACTTCACAACAAACCATCACCCCCCTCTCCGCCAACTCCACAACAAACCCTCACCCCCACTCCCTTCCCCCCAACTCCACAGCAGTGGTCCCATGTAGGACGTAAAGGCCACATGTGGCAGCAATGACTATTGTTTCTTGCTCCCATGGCCCGGGGGAGGCATGTCCCTGCGCTGCATGGAACGCAGAGTGTGTCTTGCTGGGCTGGCTGGTGTGGCCTCACTGGATGCGGGCGTGTCCGCCTGCTGTGGCTGGGGAATAGATTGGGCTGCCTCAAGGGCATTGGCTATGCGGCCAAGGATGTGACACAGACGGGTTGTGCTGTCAGTGACAGTCTCACACAACCGGTTGGTGCTGTTGATGAGTGTCTGCCGCATTTCCCTTAGCTCATTATGCCATTCAACCCTGGCCTGGCGGTTATCCTCCATGAACTCCGTTATGAGATCTGCGAGCTGATTTGCTTGCCGTGTGCCGAATGATGGAAATCCATCGCTGAAACTACTTGCCCCTGCATGCTCGGGCGAGGGCTGTACCGGTGGACTTGGGCCACCATCATCATACCCCTGCGTGTCTATTTGAGGACTACGGGCAGGTGTTTTTGCATCTCCACAGTCACTACATGAGGCCAGGGGGACAATGCTGGGCTCAGGGGTGTGGACTGTGTGTTGGCCCTCCTCCTAGGATGCCCCACAGATAGGTGACGGGCTGTCCACATACTCGTCAGGGCCGGTAGCAGCAACCTCCCCAGAGATGCTCGACTGTGCCGATGTTGGGGTTGGCATTGTGGCAGGTGCCAATGCAGGGATGGACTGTGGTGGTGCAGCATCCAGTGGCCTTTCCGGAGCCGGGGGGCTGTTATTTTTGGTGCAGGAATTCGCCTGACCCTGCCACTACCCATGGAGGTGCTTGGCCGGCTTGAATGTGGCTCGGCGCTGTCAAGATCAGTGCCTGTGGGGGTAGAAGAGAGGGACAACATGAGTGATTGTATGATGTCCTATTTGCATACATGGCTGCATTCACATTTCAGTCAATTGCGGTTTGTGGCCTGTTGGGTGTAGCAACGGCAGTGGTACATGTGCATGAGCATGTCATGTACACATGTTTGGGAGTGACTCATCGTGGCCTGGTTATGTGCAGTTTGGCTGGCACAATGCTGAGCCGGCTGCACAGTGTGCATGATGGGATGTGCAAGTTAATGCACTATGGTTGAAGTGCGTTATGTACTCGCACTTGGCCCTTGATTGCGTGGCACTTGCTTCTGCATTAGTTGGATGGGGGAAGAGTTAGATGGTGGAAGGGCAACATGAGAAGGTGCCTTTGATGGCCCTTGGGGCAGTTTTAATCATACAATGGACATTGGCAGTGTACACTGTGGACACTCACCTCCTTCGACAGACCACTTTGCCCCGCACTCCATGTCGCCCACGCCCTTTATCGATTCTGTGCCAATCAGAGCCGCACATGTCTCTCCCACGGCTCTAGTTGCACAGGGGTACTTGGACCGCCTCCCGTCTGCATGGCCTGACTCCGGTTGCTGGAGAGGAGGCCCGGCACCCGCAAGTCATCCCACCGCTTGCGGCAGTCCCTGGGAGTGCGGGGGGTGGTGCCTACAGTGCTCACCCTCTGGGCAAGTTGAGCCCAGATGTTCTTTTTGTGGATGATGGACTCCCTCTGCATGTCGGGGCTGAAAACAACATCTGCATGCTCAGCCAGGTAGTCCACCATGGCCTGGAGTTCCTCAGGGCTGAATTTCTTCTTGCGGAGGCGGTCCACAGCCTTCTTTGGAGCTTTCAGCATGTTCGTAGTCATCTGGTCCTTTTCCCAACTTCAGTTTGCTCCCAAAGGTGCTGGCTGATGGGGATGGCAATGGATATGTTTTTAAAGATGGCCGCCGCCCTCCTTCCCGTTCCTGTGCGATGACGTAATTTCCGGTTCCTTTTTTTTCGGTGACCGTAATTTATGGTATCCGTAATTTACGGTCACCGTTATGTACAGACGCTACTGCTTCCAAGGCGGTGTTGTTATTTACGTGTCGCAGCATGCCGGTAGGGGGTTTGCGGGTCGTTTAGCGGCATGCCGCTCGGTACTTTTCCGGCATGGCGAAAAGCGTGTGTCCGCAAGGTCGGTATGGGCCGCAATTAGCGGTCTGACGCCAGGGCGGTGTTGTACTTTGGTCTGTGATGCCCTTAGATGTCCGGGGCTGCACGCGCGCTACACTGAACGGATCAGCGTGTGTCTACCCTTCGCCGACAGGTGCGGGTAACCCGCTGAACCCCGTTCGTGATAGGGATTGGGGATTGCAATTATTTCCCATGAACGAGAACTTCTTAGAGGGACAAGTGGCGTTCAGCCACACGAGATCGAGCAATAACAGGTCTGTGATGCCCTTAGATGTCCGGGGCTGCACGCGCGCTACACTGAACGGATCAGCGTGTGTCTACCCTTCGCCGACAGGTGCGGGTAACCCGCTGAACCCCGTTCGTGATAGGGATTGGGGATTGCAATTATTTTCCATGAACGAGAACTTCTTAGAGGGACAAGTGGCGTTCAGCCACATGAGATCGTACTTTACGCCATGCCAGAAAATACCAGTACTTACCTCCTATCTCGGAATGAGGGCCTTTGTCTCTGATGAGTTTCAGATCTTGCTACAGCCGGTTTCAAAATTTCAGAATGATAGCCCCATTCTTCTGTCATGAGGTTGTGCTAATTTTGTAGTGTTTCAGTGTTGTTGGATACTGTGAGTTTTTATCTTAGATATTAGCTATATGGTAGGCTTTCCTTCAAGTGCGTTGGAGGAAAGCTGTTGTAATGTAATGTATTGTTGACGTCAATCGGTTTCTGTATATATTAGTGGTGATCAGTCCTTCAGAGAGAGTGACCCAAACATCCAGAAAATGTAGGCTTGGTTCTCCTACATCCATGGTAAATGTGATATGATCATGACATTGGTTGATGTACTCAAAGAAACTTGTAAATTCCAGACGTGTTCCTCCCCAAATAGCAAAGACACTGTCTATATACCTCCTCCAGAATAAGATCTTGGCGCTCCATGGATCTTTATGAAGTATAAATGTCTTTTCAAAGTGAAACATGAAGTTGTTGACATAGGTGAGTGCAACAGACAAGCCCATAGATGTTCCAGAGCTCTGTAAGTAAAACCTACCCTAATTCCTAAAACAGTTGTTGTAAAGAATGAGGTTTATGAGTTCTGTTGCAACAACTTTATGGATTTGTACTTTGTCGTGTTGAAGGAGCAGCCATTCTAAAGCATCAGTGCCTTCTGAATGTGGTATGGAAGTATACAGACTACTTACGTCCAGTGAAAAAAGTATATTAACATTTTCTGTCAATTCGAGATCTCTAAGTAACCTTAAGAAATGCAATGCATCTTTAAGGGATGTAGAAGTTTGTTGTACCAGCTGCTGTATTGCTGTATCCAAATATATTGCGAGCCGGTCAAAGATACTCTCCATACCTGCTACAATTGGTATGAAGGGAGGATTTATGGTGTCCTGTGTATCTTATGTAAATCATAGAAAAAATGTATTATGGAATGTTTTAGTGTGTAGTGATCCAATTAAGGTCTCTTGCTTTCTCAATAGTTTTTTTTCAATGAGAATTTTTATCTCTATATGTGAGCATTGGAATCAGAATTCTGAGCATAAAAGAAATGGAATATGTCAATAAAAAGAAGAAGTGAAGAGTGACCTTCTAAAACTATTTTTCTTCTATCAGTTAGTTCTATCTACAACAGATGGTAGAGGAACCACAATTAACTGTACACATATTGTAATTTTTAGATCTGGCACTCTGTCCTAGAGGGAGAACTCGTTGAAAGTATTTAGCAGACAAACCTTCGTAAATCCATCCTTGCCCACAGCAGGGTAAGTGAGTCCACACAATATACAATATGAACAGTTTTGTTCCTTACATGTAAATAGGTTTCTCAGCCCGGTATACATTAAGTATACCTTCTTTTCTACAGATGTTCAAGATTGAGATGATATATGTCATAGGGACTTCCTTTACCAGACGTTCCAAGTAGGCAGGTAGGACTGGTATCACCCACACATTTTTCTTGAGTTTATTTTGTATGCAGATATTTAGTTTATGAATAAGCACCATTGAAATCACAGTCACTTTTTATTGACTAGGAGCAGAAGCTGAGAATTTGTGAGAATTTGGTTATGTCTTCTAAAGGCTGTCGGAAGACTTATCTATAAGTCACAGGTAATAACAAGTTCAGCAAATCCAGATATTGATGGATGTAGTGTAGTTTGAAAAGTTGGACTTAATGATCATACTGTTCTCTGAATTGTTTTATAGAAATTGATGAAGAAGAATACCCCCTGATGAAGAGAGAACCTCTTGTAATGCATTGCAAACTAATCTTTTACTTTAATATGTTTTTGATGATTTATATTGCTTCACGGTTGCATTAAAAAACTTGCTTTTTAACTGCTTTGCTAGTCTCAGAGCTTTCAGGATGACAGGCATTGTAGGCCTTGCTAATCAACATGGGACTTTACATTGACAAATGGACAATCATGTTCTATCTGAAGTCAGGTTGACTGCGAGCTCCCCAGTTGGTAGATTCTCTACAGTCCAGGCCTAACATACTGAGGATGCTGCTGAACGTCTCCTCCCAGGGGTACCGTTTAGTGGACTCTTTGTTCCCTTCTCCTGTGGTAGCTATATTCTTATGGTGGAATTCCAGGCGACTGAGGGCCATGGCCTTAAAGTCCTTGCAAACCTCCCTGATGTTCTCCAAGTCTGGGACATGCTTCCAACAGCCACCACCTTGTCAGGCACCTCTGTCCAGTCCAGATAGCAGATGCCCTCTTGTGTGCTTATCTAACTTGTGCCACTAAATAGCTCTTCCACACAAGCCAAGACCTTATCAGCCATTATAGTGAATTCAGCTTTTGTCAGCTTTGTCTTCCGTAGCCTAAATTCTGGGATTTGCCATTTTCTGGTGTCCCCTCTTGTGTTTGCTTTGTGCGTCTCCCATGGATGGCACCATGAAATGGATGATTTTAAATTGATTTTTTTTAAGATGGCCACCAATTAGCAGCCCTTTACTAATAATGGCATTACCAAGTGGTTTGCAATATTTCTTGGAATAAGCACTCAGTAATTCCTTCAAATAAAGGAAGAAGCAATGGCAGTTCCTACGAAAATTGGGAGATTTAACACTTGGCAAGGTTTTTCAGAGGTAATTCCTCCAAACAATTACCATTAGCACTTGGCTGATTTCTTCACAGCCACAGGGTTGTAATATGGTGGTCATTCCGTGTGACACGTTGATGATAACTGTAACTCCGTTTGGAGGAATTAGCACCATATTTTACAGTGAACTCATAATGAGTCCTGATGTATACAGTGGGTACACACAACTGATGCAGTCAGGCATGATATCAGTAATTTAGAGACCAAAGATGTTTGGTGATCTGTTTACAGAAGAAAACACACCAAATACTAGATTGTATTGTTGATGGTCGTTTTAGCAAAGGGATCAGATAAGCTGAAACTGGACACACTACACACCAGACCTATGTGGTTACTCTTCAGTCAGCCAATGCACTTTCATTCAATGTGTATTGTTGATGAATAGGTCAACCTGCATCAAAGTGGGGTAAGTATTTAGAAACGTAATTAACTCTTACAAATGATGGGCTCATTCAGACATCTCTTCTCCATTTGCAAAAAAGTAGACACAATGAAAGCCTACAGGTTTCTTGCATAGAGGAACTATATTGATTGAGATGTAAAATGCTACTGCATACAATGTAGCCAATAAAAATACATGACAAATAACATGTCCCAAACATGTGCATTTGCTACTTAGTGGCTTTGGTAGCCAAAGGGATCTCAAGAAGGGTTAGCTAGAGAATGTCCTTCCACGATAACAGTTCCTGAAGTTCAGGATGCCAAAGCGACATATGCCTTTTTCATTTCCCTCTTTTCTCTTTGCTGGTTTGAAAAGTTTGGTTGTAACCAAAAAAGCCAGCAGATACCTGATGCCAAAGCAACACATTCAATGTGCATAGAGGCTATAACACAGAAAGGTGCATTACTGTGCCACAGATTTCATCTACAGCACCTCTGAAAAATCCTCGTGTGTATCTTTGATTGATGCTTTAATGGAGGGGGCAGAACAAAAATATTCTGTCACACTACGTCTGATGTAGGAGAATTGATTAACTCAGGCACTATAATCTCACCAGGTATCAAATCAGACTTTCAAAGTCCAGTTCCTTCTTGCTAATCAGTACACCTTTCCTTGGATTCTGTACGTCTCTGCCTCTCTGCCAATTCGTATTATTAATAATGACAATTTATTATTATGTATGGAGCATGTTTCTACTGACTGCAGGAAATTAGCCGTCTCATTATCTTGATTTTATTTCTGTATTTATTCCATCTGTTGTTTTTGTTCCTTGATTCAGATTTAAAGTTCTTTGTAGGCCCTCTATAAAAGGACTTTCTTAATGGCTAATTAAGTTTGATAAATGATGCATGGATTCAGACAGGTCCGCTCCATTTGCTAAAAACCTGACAAAAGGCAAAGCCACTGGGTCTTGAAGTGGTTTGGTTAAGATGAAACTTGTTTTAATGAACACCTATGTTTGTATTACAATATTACACTCCTTCTATTAACAGAAACACATTACATTCTTAACTTGGTGATTTCTGTAGTGAAGTGGGTCTGCCACCAGGGGAGTCGGAGATAGTGCTTCTATAGGTTACAGTGCTCTCCTATAAAGCCAACACTGTTATTTTTTCCAATGTTTTCCCTTTTGCAGATTTCAAATGTTTGGGCTAACCAATGCAGCAAGAGTATTTTGTAGGCCATTGCCAGAGTAACACATTGATACCAGGAGGTATCAATGAAGGCTGCACATATACACATCCACTTGGCAGGTGGACACTTTGCTTCTCCCTTTCACCTTCTGTCTGTATTTTATGTGTTTTTTTGTTTTACTCCAACCTTCTGTTCTGCACATTGTGATCAATCTCTGTACTTTAGTTGCATTCATGAGAGTTTACACGAACGTCTGGAATGCAGGACTCTTCCAAAAATTAGCATTAAGGTGTGTACAACTGATCATATTATGATTGCTTCATATTAATTGTCAGACATATCACCCAATGTGGTGTTCATAATAACAAAAAACACACTGAATGCGAGTTGTGAGCTCACCTCCAGTGACTGCTCCCTTTTCAAGTTGATTGCTGAAGCCTCTACATAACCAATGGAATGTGAGGCCATATATATGCATACACAGATTATAATAAGTCACTATGTTCTTGGTGACATTTTAGGGGTGGCAAATCCTGTAGTATTAAAGATCATGCAACATGTTGCAAATGGCTAACTTGTGTGCATGTGCAGTGCAATTTGCACCTACTGCTAGGTCATGGAGAAAGTGAAGAGGTGTGGTTAGTTTGTCATTAGAACTATTGGCAATGGGGAAAAGAGAAATATACGTATGAGGGACTGCTTCCATAGACTCATCAGAGCAATATTGCAAGTGTAAATGACAAGTATTATTATTCGCTTAAAAATCTAAATGAAATCATAATTTGCATTGTGAGGTTGAATTTTCCATCACTCTGTCACCCAAATATTTGAGGTGGGTTCAAGGTGGCATTTTATATAAAACAGCATAATGAAAGATAATGCATTAGGCTACATGTCAGCCTTCATCATGATCAGCTCATTTTGCTATACATGTGCAAAAAGGGTACTGTACTTTGGGCTTCATTACGAGTTTGGTGGCATTCCGACAGAAATCTGTTACATTGTAACATGTCAGTGGCCACGAGGTGCCCTGACTTGTTCAGTTGCTGACAACAAGGGGGAATTTATCAAGAAGTGTAAAATCAACCTCGAACATGGACGTTAACCCAATCTTTGAAACAAATTGATTGGAAAAACAACATTCATCGTGTGCACAGACCTGGCAAGTCCCAGTGTCTGCAAATCACGTTCTAATCAGACCTATGCAGCAACATTACAGGGGGATGGATGAGGAGCTCTCCCTCCGTATTAAGAACGAATTTTTGGGATTACTAAAAAATGTTTGTGTGATGAAAGAACTACTTTGTTGCAGAAGTACCGGAATGAGTAGTGTCTAAAATGCGCCCCACACTCCTACCAACGTAGAGGTGATCCCACTCATAAAGGTGCAACAGGCACATCCCTAATGGTATGCCTCTTTGAATAGTGCAGGCCGAGGGTAGGCTCTTTGTCTTCAATTGACTGTCCAATCATGTTTACAGATGCACAGATACAATGCTCATGAACGTCCACAAATGTAATGCTATGTACGACTTACTGCCTATTTAAGATGCTATCATTTTTTAAGGTGTACACGTACAATACTATTTGAACGTACACACATTCAATGTTGTTCTAGTTCCACTGCCCATCACAGTTTCGCACTGCATGGAATGACATCCATTTGCATTGTGTGCTTCTTCAAGGGGTGACAAATAGTAATATCGTTACTATCAAGCGAGGTTTGAAAGATGACTCTGAATGTTGGGCTTGTATTTGTGAAACTGGTACACTGGAACATATGATGTGGGATTGTAGGAAGGTGTGTGAATTTTGGAATGAGACTGGTGTGGTGATGGAAAAGGTCTTGGATGAACCGATAGGTCTTGATTTTGAGACATTAATACTGGGAAATGATGCTACCTTATATATACTCACTCAAAGCCAAAAGAAGTGGTTATTTAGGGGAGCCATGATAGGAAAAAAAATCATCCTTAGGAATTGGAAATCCGACATTTCTTTAAAAAAAGAGGACTGGTTGAAAGAAATGCTTGATCTGGCGGATGAGGAAAAATGTATATATAGGAAACAAGGCAAGAATGGGTTGTTTTTGAAAATTTGGGGCACATTTCTGACATTGTATTGATTCTGACAATTTCATATTATATGATGTGTACCTGGCATCTGTAAGGGGGAGGGGGTATTTATGTGTTTCAAATTATGTATATAGTTTTTGCTACGAATTTCTTTGTTATATCATGTTTTGTTGTTAAAAGTAAAATGAAAATAAAACTGGAAGAAAAAAAATATATAAATCGTTATTGTACTGGTGCAGCTATGCAAGATGTACCATGCAGTCAATTTGCTGCCTGTAGAAAAATCACTTCTTATGTGTAATTCAGTAAATCTTACAATTTGTCTCTATGCCTCCCTATGAGTGCATTCCCAAGGTGTGAAAGCCTTCAGTGTTGAACGGATGAGCTCAGTGTAGTTTTCGCATTATTATGGTATTCATGTGGACAGTTTAACATGCCAGTTGGCTGTCTAATGTACACAATTCTTATATTTTGAATCAGAGGGCCAGAATATTAAAAAGCCATATATATCTGCTGGATCTTAGCTTTCCAGCAACAGTCAGGAATGTGTAAGTGACCTTTGATCCTGCACTACTGCCACTACAGGGTAGATGCTGTAGATTTCAAGAGACTGTCACACCAAGGGCGCATGAGTGGCCTATGCTTTTAACATGAAGCTTTATGAAAGGGGGTCTCATTAGCAGACCTCCCTTTCAGAAACAGAATTATACACATCATTATATTAATACAAATAAAAAAAAAGAAACTCAGGCTATTCTGCCCTCACAAGATGGCATTCCATCTCTTATTGATAAGGCCTGTTCTGGAGCAATCAAGGTTCAATACATGTTTCTTCACAAGGATGACACAATGAAGATGTGCTCAGAAACAGTGCTTCAAGACATTTGGAGGATACTTTAAAGACATTTGTGAGCAGATGCCTGTAGTCTTGTATTTTATTTAAACATCATTCTTCTGGTATTATACAATGGTATCATTGTCCAATAGGTCCAATCTGGGGATTTACTCCTGTAGCTTATTTTGGCCACTTCTTTCCTAAATAAATTAAGTCCGGGGAGCTCCTGGTTCACATTTGCCAATTAATTCTAATGTTACAGTCAAATATCTTTCTTTTTATGGGCTGCATGCATGCAACCATCCCTCACTCTTACTCTGCATGGGAATATGCTTTCACACAGCAATTTGAATAGGCATGGCCAAATGTCACTAGTCAGGAGCCTCGAATTTCATGCAATGAGTTCGTCCAACACGAAAGATGTCTTGAGTATTTAAATAGCAGTTCAAGTCTCCATAAAAGTGACAATTCATTTTTGTTTTATTGTGGATGTTACTCCACTGTTGAAGGAAGGGCAAATAAGGGATACTCACAATTGAAGGGTGATAGACTATTTTTAGTATATGGGAGCTGATTATTTATTGTCATACTTTTGGGGAAGTTAGCTTGAGGTTGGTGAGAAAGCATTGTTGTAGCTCTTTTATATTATTGTTCCATTCCTAAACGGGACAGTCATTGGACACAGAAGTAGGACTACAGCAAACACACATAGGACACAGATTAACTATAGTTCCACTTCTATGCCGATGGCCTGTTGTGGGGTGTGCTCACAGGCACACTCCTCCCATTGGAGGTGAGCGGCCTGGGAGGGGAAGGAGGAGGAAATGGCTTCATAAATGCGGAAGGGTCGTGCCAGGATCAATTTTGCACCGTAGCTATCCACCCACCCAATCCTGGGACGGGGTTAATTAAATTAAAAAACTCCTGGACAGAGGGCGAATTCCCTGGGCTGTCTCGGGAAAACAGGTATGTCTGGTCACCCTCCTCTTTTGCAATCCCTCAAAAGTTTCCTGCAATTTTCTTTTTTCTGACCCCTTTCTCTTTTTTATTTCTTTGTTGTTGTTTATACTTTTATGCTATGTTTATAATCCATTTCATTTTTATTTATGTGGGTTGTGAACTAGTAAATAGAGAGTGAAATGACAAGGGGCAGTGGTCTGGTGTACCAGGTCTACTTTGAGTCACCAGCTTTGTGTGAGGATGTTTAAGCGGGGGAAGCAAGTATACTTGACAGCAGGTCGAGGGGATAGTGGCTGCGGAGGTGCAGGTGCAGTGCAGCATTCTATATACCAGAGAGATTTGAGGCAAAGCCCTTATAGCGGTGACGGGGCATATGTTTTAGTTGAGGATGTCTCAGGAACTAGCTGAAGGGCAACACGATTGCCTTGGAAGCAAGATGACGCGGAGCAACACAGGTTTGATCCCCGGGTCCGCGCTTAGAAACCTCTGGGTATTAAGTGAGTTATAACTAATCAATTACAATTAACCAATTACAAAGCCTGTTGTGGTTTTGAGTCAGGTTGACGATTAACACCATTGCCTGCACAATACCATCCTGTGGGGAGGGGATCGTTTCAGAGGTTTTCAGGTAGCCAATTCTGACAAAGGTCTTAGATGAAGATGCGAATGCTGTGTCTTCTGATGAATAGTTGGATAATTAGGCACACAAGTGAATTATTACATTCAAAAGGGACAGATTACTTTCCAACCTTTACTGCAGAACCTCAATGGTGCTAGGTGAGAGTATTTTATTGATGACTGCTCAGGGAAGAAGTACATTTTGATGTGCACCCACTTCCAAAAGGAAGTTAGGCTGTCATAATGAAAGGGATGCCCACTGGGAACACAATCAATGTGCAATCATATTTTGCAATTGCAAAGGTACAATTGAAGTTCCATGCACAATTGCCCCATGTCCACAGCATCCTCTAAACGTAGTGATGTTTGGTCAGTCAGCATTTCACAGGATACTGAATGTGCAACATAATTTTGGGCACGCCAATGCAAGAGGTTGACATCAATCTCATTGCTCAACCTCACCCACATTCAACTATTCCATTTCACATCGCATGAAGAGAGCTGTGTTGCCCCTGCAACACCCACAGTAGGAGATTGTGGCAGTGCCCCCATCTGAGGTCTGATGCAGCTTGCAGGCTTGTATTGACTGTATTCATATTTGCTGGTCTGTCAGGGGGGCTGGAACACATTGTCATTGTAAATGCCATCAACAGGCTAATGGTTCAGCTTCATGAGGATATTAACTATCTTCTGAAATAGAGATGTGAACATTTGAGAAAGCACCTCTCTTGGTCGGAGAGGAACAGCAGAAACATTGAAGCAGTGGCACATACATGTGGGAGAGATGGAATACATTGAGATAAAGGCTCAACTTGAAATCTGGAAAATGTGAGAGAGTGGGTTTGCTGTGGTGTGAGAGGATGAACTGTTGATTAAGTGGCTTGTATATGTTGGAGAACATGATACACTGATGATGTCACTCATCCCTTTTGGAAAGCTTTCAAAAATAAGGCACCAGCTCTCCTTTGTGGGGAAACCAGGAAAACGAATTGTCTGGATCTGTTCTTTGTGAGGCCTGAACCACTGAGTTAGTGTATCATCTCTCCAGAATGACCAGAATAATTCAGAGTGGGGATCTTCTTTTGAGGGTATCCTTGCAATCTGAATGACTAACATGGTGCCCTGGCACATCCTGAACATTCTTAATTTGGCAACTGCTTGGTGTTCTACTCAGACGCATTCAGAACATTTATCAACCACCCACAAAATTCAACTTCATTAAGATAAGCATTTTTTTCTTCTCTTGCTCTCTACTGCCAGGGCCAATCCTTTCAGGTTCAAATTCACTACTGCCACTCATCATCCTACTCCAGATGTCAATGCTTGGCTTCAACCATGTATCTGGTTGGTGCAATGTCCTTTCATCGCGGGATTAACCCTCGCTGTGCTTTTCTCTGTGGAAATTCTATCGAAAATTCATCTCATTTTTGGGGGGGCTTCAAATAAATATATATGGGGTGCAGGTATTTGGGTAGATAAAAACAACAAAGGGGATTAGAACAAAAATAAAAAAATCAATGAGTTTTTTCAATGGAATTTCTGTGGAGAAAAACCCAGCGATGGTTATTCCTGCGATGAAATGACATGGAACCATCTGGTTATATTCCTCAAATTGGTTGTATGGCAAGTGTCTTTTTACGGTTGTAATGTAGGTTTCTTTCTGTTGTCTGCTGGGATGAGGTATTTTTACAATTGAAGAAAAATCAGTTGCATGGCATGAAAGGTGTCTCTTGCAGTTCTTTAACAATATTGCCAGCAGCAGTAAAGACATTTCATCCAGGACACTGGTAGGGGACTGGTTAGGTTTTCAATGGGGTATCACAAAAATGCTTCTGGCCACTCCATCAGCTACAGGGCCAAAAAACCATGAGTTGATTATTCTCTCTAAATATTTGCCATTTACCAAGCAGATATTTATGCATCAGCTATGCAGCCATGAGGTCACTAACATGGGTTGGTGTAGAGCCAGACGATTATATCATAATAGACTTCTTCCATTCTCAGGTAATGTCCCCTTAATGTGAATGCCCCATTCAGTGAATGTCCTTCTCATAAGTGAGTTATTGCACTGAGTGTATAATGAGTGGCATGTGCTTCTTAATTGGGCAGCTGTTCATCACATCCCTGCTCATGGAGAGCAGTTTGCTTCCTTAAATGAAGGTGCTCAACTAACGATCCAGTTTTGGTTTCAATGTTTTATATTCATTATCAGCAATGCTGAAGACAAACTAACACGTATCTAGTAGCATTCTATTGATTTCTGTGTGCAAAGGCTGTGAAATCCCAGGTCTCAGGGAACGCACCTGGCCCTGACTATATGCCGGAAGATTTACATAAAAGTAATGCAGAAGTATGTCTTTCCTATTTGCATAAGTTGTTTACTGCAATTTTGTTGACTGGTGTCAAACCTTGCCTTTGGAGTCTTGCAGAAAATGTGCACATTTTAAAAAATTGGACCGTTTTGACCCCGGTGACTATTGACCAGTTTCTTTTTGTGTGCTAATAGCAACATTTTTGGAAAAATCTTACAATCGAAACTGGAAGAATGCGTTGCAGAACACAATGCGCTGAGCCACTACAAGAGCTAAAGGACAAAACACTGCACATCGATTGGTCAAAACACATCAGTTTAGCTGAGTTACCAAGCTTGTGTTCAAAAGAGATACAACAATGATTGTTCCTAGGCAGTGCAACACAAACTTGTCATAATGAAGTCACAAGTCGGTAAGAACCAAACAATGAGCATTGAAGAATAGGCCTGTCGAGGCAGAATGATCAAGGTACAACACTGCCCTCTGTAGGATAATTAACACTGATAGAGTTCCAATTGATAAGGAAAATCCCATGTAACATACCATTACACATGCAGTAGAATTAATTAGCAATTCGGAATTTTTATGCAAACTTATGAACAACCTTCCCAGTGCATGCATACTAGTAGCAAGAGCACATTTATAAAATCACAAGTTACATAAGCCTAGATAAAATTTCATTGAAAGAGAATGAAGATGTGCAAGCAGCCAAGCACCAGCACGTCAGGTCAGATGCAGGACAGAAGAAATCATGTGAAAGGAAAGAGAAGCAAGTAATGTTTCCAAAGATGAGTTGCAAAGTGGACTGGCGATGAACAGTTCACAACGGTGAGAACTGTAAAACAGTGGCATCCAATTAGGTCTATGGGAAGAGGATTTTTTTGCATTAATTTGTTGAGCATTTGTTTGGCGCCTATACAACCCAATGGTGTTTCCAGGTACTATAACGCAACAAGGGGAGGGAACAAGGAGAGTAAATTAAACAAGTAAAAGCAGTAAAAAATCACAATCATGGTCCTACTGGGCCTGGTGACATTCAGACATGCAAGTGTAGTGATGAGAGGTAAAGGGTGGGAGGGAGTGGGGGAGGAGTGAACAGGTATGGGCAAGTGCTAGTATGAGCCCAGGAGGGAAAGTGCCAAGGGACCTCAGGGGAGGAGACCACTGGCTAAGTGCAGGGACGGGTGTTTCCAAATGAGGGTGCTGAGTGGGGGTGCTGGAGTCAACTGGGCATAGTGCCTGGTAACCTGTGGGACACATGAAGGACCAGGCAGCCAGTCTCTGCAGCAGTGGAGTATTAGCAGAGGACAGTGAGAAGAAAATAGGTAGAGAAAAGAAGAGTTTTGAGAAGTTTCTGTAGCTTAACGAGGTCCGGCTCAAATATGAGGAGGTGGCAGGGAGGCTGTTCCAAAGGGAGGCACCAGCCAAAGAAGAGCCCTGCCCCACACTCTCTGCTTGGAGAAGTGTTTGATCAGAAGAGAGTTTGATGTAACCGTTATGATGTTATTGTCACACTGTCACATCTCACACAGGGATTGGGCAAAACGTAGTCACTCACGCTACGCATACTCCTATGGGAACAGCCAATTAAATGTCAAGTTCAGTTGATACAAATTTTAAAGAAATTATCCAATCAACACCATGGGAATGGGGGTGTTCCCAATGCTACTTTAATAACAGCCTGATACTTTACCCTGTCACAAGGTTAGAATAAGCCAAAAGAGTTAGAAAATCTATGGAAAAACCTATATTGGAAATGAGGATGTCCAATCAAAGGCCTGGAAAATGTGAATAGATTGCAACATTTGCTATCATTTCTCTTCTGTAATTTGCTAACAAAACAGCCACGTGATGCAGCCAAGCTAGACAATGCTCATTCTCTCCCGGTGGGAAGACGAAAGTTTCTCAGAAACACATAAACACAGAAATGAAATGAAACATGGAATCTCAAACAACGTTGCAACGCTGAGGGCACTCTCACAGGCAAAAGTGGTAATACTTACAGTTACATTGCGAACATATAGGACCTCATTATGACCCTGCCGGTCCGGAAACAATGGTGGCGGTAAACACGCTGCCACCGTTGTTTCCGGACCGGCAAACAACGAGTTCTGCAGGTGGTTGCTGTTACTTCCTCCAGGTCTGAGCTGGTGAGAGTAATGCCACCCGCCTGCAGAAGGAAATGGAAACACTGGCACCGTTAATTAAGGTGCCATTGTTTCCATGGTCCCCATCCCCATGGAGTCCTATGGGACTCTATGGTAATAGGGAGTAATGTTATTCCGCCTCTGGAATTACCGGACCACCGGGCTGTAATGCCCCGTTAAATGTGGCAATTCAGGAGGGGTTAATTCATTCCGGGTCTGGCGGCAGCCTGCCAGTTTTTCCAGCATGGATAAAGTCAATCTCATCACCATGAGAAGGTGCTCAGAGTGCTATGAACAGAGATGGGTCCCAGGCCTGGGGAGATCAGTTCCAGCCAATCAGGGAACCGAAATCCAGGGGTATATGGCAGACGGCAAGGGCAAATGGTAATACTGTGTCCCCACAACAATATAATAGATTGTTTCCTGGGGAAGGGGCACACCAGCCACCTTACATGTGAGGGACAATACCACCATTAATTGTATTTTACTGTTGTTAAATGTATTGACTTATCTATGTGCACATATGTGTGCAAAGTTTCTTTCGTAAACTATATCACACTAAATAAATAAATACAAATTACAATAACACCATATCTATAGGTGCTATCCATAAGGGATACTACTCAATTCACCCAAACAGAAGGACCTGTAGGTTTTTTGGGGAAGGGCCCATGTTATGATGCAGGAATGCAACAAAATGGCCCGACATGGACCCGGGAGGTGCGATTCTGGGAATTATAGAATCTCTGGTATGATCCCTGTCAGTTTGTGTAATAAACAATAGCTCCAACTTTCCCTTGGCCCTCTGTTTGTATACTGGGTAGGGTTGTTGGGCCATGGGAGGATTGTTGTAACCCCCAAACCACTGGCATACTTAAGCCAACAATATGGTAGCAGAGATATGGTTGGCTACGCCCATTTGGCATAAGCCGCCTCTTCCGCCAGAGCACCTGGAGGGCTGCAGGGTGCCTCACGGAAAACAAACCCTAAGCAGAGGTGCACCCCTGTGCAAAGACTGTCAGGACCCAGTTTGAAAATATCCTGTCCACTGTGAGTGAGGAGTCCCACAGTCCAGAAGGGTGACGTGGCAGCTTTGGGAGAGTCGGTAGCCGAACAGCGTCAGTAGATCACGGAGTGTATGTATTGACTCTGACACACAACAACTAAGGGGGTTGGTAAAGTAACATTGGATGTGGGGTGGTAACAAGTATTGTTGAGTATCTGTGAAGTATTGTTCAGTATTCTTTATTAATTTTGAGTATTGTGAAGCATGGTTGGGAAAGCAGCAGAGGTAGATGTCATTTTTTGTGGTTAGGGAACATTTGGTCTTGAGGCAAAAGGTTCTGGTAAACAACCTAGACGATTGCCTTAAGGGTACGGATGACAGAAGCTATGTGAATATTGGATTTCCTATTAATTGGGTGTTTTAGCTTGGGTCATGGATGATCGTATCCCTGTGTAAAGGTTTAGCAAAGGGAGCCAGCCTAGATTGTGGAAGGTGTTCTTCTGGTTAAGTCTTGCGGAGGCATTTTATCTCCAAGGTGCTGCTGTAGGTGCAGATTGAAAACGAGAAATATTGGTAAAGCCTGTTAGGACGCAGAAAGACAGCTGTGGGTTCAAGTTTGGATTGTTTAAAATGTTTGTGTAATGGGACGTTAGCATTGTGAGCATTGTAAGTGATCTCTAATACTCCCGTGTTTGGTGAAGTGGTGACGTTACCCATCAGGTCTTTGCATTGGCCTAGGAGAGCACAAGGAGGTCCAGAGGTTGGTGCTGAGAGTTTAACATTGAAGGAATAGGTTGCTCAGTGATAGTGCATGGAAGGCACATGCGCAAGAGGGGTAGGTGTGCCTCAGGAGGCAGAAGGTTGTAGAAGGGTGGTGCGGGGAGCACACCTGACAGGTTGATTGGGAGCCAGAGATGCTTGGGAAGGATTTACGAGGACTGCTATTTGTGAAATTTTAAAAAAACTGAATTGAAATTGTTCTTGTGTGCTTGTATAGTAACGGAAATATCGAAAGCCTTGACTTGAGGTCAACGAAGTATAAATCAATGCATCAGAGGAAGTGTGGGGAAGATACACCCCTACAGCACATATGTAAGAACCTTTGAAGATGTAAGGACAAGATTTGTAAATATAGCGCAGAATGGTCGAAAAGCACAGAAGGCGAATTGACTAAGCCATGGCCACAATGCAGAAATTTCTCCAAAAATGTTTAGCAACCATTGCAGACACACATACAAGACACTTATAAGGGGAAGAATTTGATCAATCGCATGGCGATATTCGAACTCTGGAAGATGTTCCAGGAGGACGAGAGGGAAGTAGTGAGGCATAAATGGATGCTGAGCCAGCAGAAGACATTGGGTGAAGTGCCCTCAGCCCCCGCTCCTCCACCTCTGCCTGAGCACAAGGAAGAAGGGGATGCAGCAGGAGCAAAGGGGCTATACCCTAACCAGGGGCTAAAGGCAGCGGAGTGGTATACAAATACAATTTTTCAGCCTTGACCATACACTAAGGAGAAGGGACAGAGACAGGTCGGATAGAGGGATGGTGGGAAAGGAGCACACAGCGAGACCCAGTCGAGCATCAAGAAGGGTCTGGAGGGCATGGCGTCAAACAAGTGGGTAGGAGGGCAGATACATCTGAAGTTGGATGGGAAGATAATGAGAGAATCAGCAGGGGCAAGTAAACAAACTGTGGGTCATAAAGGGAGCAGCGAAGCGCGAGAGTGGACAGAGGATGGAGGAAGTAGAAAGGCAAGAGAGGGAAGACAAGGAAAAGCAGGGAAGAGTGCAAAGAGACAAGCAAAGGGAGGATGGGTGGGAGCAGTGAAGGATGAGGAGAAGGAGGGTCCTCAAAGAGTTAGAGAGGCGATGGGAGAAAGACGAAAAGGGAAAGCAAGTTTTAGTAAGAAGGGAAAGGATAAAGTGACTCATAAGAGAGTGCAAGCGCAAGGAGGAGAAGGAGCACGCAGTAAGAAACAAAAGAATAAAGTGGGGAATGGGATTGGTAGATGGAAAGGTCCAAGAAGGTAGGCAAACAGAGATATACCACGGCACCACAATTTATGGTGGTATTTTGGTGGTATTTCCACTTGGAATGTTGCAGAATTACTGAATTTGCCCTGGCGGTAACCCCTTCCAGTGGAATTAACACCCATTTCCTGGAAAAACTGATTCAGGGGAGTGAAAACAGTGGCAGTAATTCTGTTAGCACCACCTTTTCCATTTACCACCTAGCTCATAAGGAGGTTCATTGTTTTGTGACATACACACTATCTGTCTGATATAGTAAAATGAAAATGTCACCCTTGAGCCTTAACCTCAAGTACATTAGCATGTTCAAAGGTTATAAAATATAGTTGTACTTCATTTACAAGGGGGTGTTCTTAAAACAATGGAAACCATTCCATCTGCTTCTCCAACACAAGTCTTTGCACAATTACAGAACTCCTTAATTCTTGCATAATCCAAAACTCCACCGTCTCTAAAAGCAGACAGCTTAAAACATAGGGCCTCATTACGAGGTGGGCGGTAAGGGATTACCGGCACTGGTAAGGGCACTGGTGCCGGTAACCTCTTACCGGTCTACTACGAGGTCCCTTATGGGGTCCCTTCCTTAACGCCTAGTTCTACCAGGCATTATGGAAGGGACCCGTTAAGGGACTTCAAAGCTAATAACGGTACCGCAATTTGCGGTACCGTTATTAGCACCTTCCCATTGAGCCCTATGGGGGCTGAAAAGGGAATGGGGAATGGCTTTTTCAATGGGGACTTACCGGTCCCGCAAAGGTCGGAACAGACCGGTAAGTCCCTTTTGAACGGGACCGGACACGGTACCGGTATTGGAGGTAGTCATGACGCCAATAGCGCCATGACTACCTCCAACCTCGTAATGAGGCCCATAGTGTGCTAACCATACTTCTTGGAAAGAAATGACAGAATATGGCATTCAGAAGCAACTAATCTGCAGTAGGAAAGACTATCTAACATGTCAATCCATGGAAAAACATAGGCAAAATGCAGTTAGCTAAAAAAGAGTGTGATAATATGACAGATATGTCAACATTCCCATTCAGAAGCCAATAATCCACAGAACATAATATCCAACAGATAATTCCCCGGAAATAAATGCAGTGCACTAACCACACTTCATATTCCTTTCACATTGCATAGTATTGTATTCGTTTTTTTTATTTATTTAATGCCCTTTCCCCATTTAATGGCATCAATATGCATGTCCAAGCAAAAATAAAAACATATCTGTCCAAGCCAAGTCATGCTACACTTTCTCCAAGTAGCCAAGAAAAGACAGATAGTCCTACTCACAGCGATGCAATGTAGTGTTACCTTTCTGCTGACCAAACTAACTCTCTCTTATCAAGCTCAAATGTAGTTCTTTGTTTATCATTCTAGGGATCTTGGCTGTATCAGCTCACCAGAGTATCCACTCTGGATATAATTCTCATGATCCATCATAAAAGCTTGAGATAAATGATTAGATTTCATGAAGTGCCAATTATAATCTATCCAATTAAATAACTTCTCACATCTGTTATCAAATTTGCAGTTAAGAAGATGGACAATGGACTTAATGTGCTATTAACTGATATCTAGGACAAATTAATATTCTAAACTGTCGACTATTTTCTGTGTACATTGATCTATGATAATGATAATGACTTGTTATTTATATAGTGCTTTCACACAGCGTGAATATCAGAGATCACTTCATCAAAGCAAAACATGGTAGTAATGTTGTCTGTATATATTGTGTTGTGGTATTTTGTAAAAAGAAAACACTGGATTCTGATGTTTTAGGTGTCATCCAGATAACCTTTGAGAAATTCTTATGTGATGTTTCTTTTCAATGAAGCCTCTACTGGTGTTGTAAGACAATGGGCCTCATTACAAGTTGTGCGGTAAAAATCGCAAATTACCGGCATGGCGCTATTAACCTGTCCGCCCTCACAAGAGGGCGCTAATAGCATACAATTACGAGTACGCGGACACGAGCATAGCGCCATGCCGGTAATGACCCCACAGCCATGCCGCTAAAGTCCCCAAAAGTCCCTTACCGGCTTCCACGAAAGTGCAGATAGCACCTCCGCCCTCACGTTACATGCAAACAGCAGTCACCGCTGTTAGCGGTGACCGTTAAATAGCGGAACCGGAAATAGCGTCATCGCACAGGAACGGGAAAGAGCACGGCGGTCATCTTTAAAAACACAATCCATTGCCATCCTCTGCCCCCTGGACCTGTTCTGAGTAGTGTGCAATAGGAAATCCACAGGGACACCCTTGACATGCCTAAGGCTGTAAAAAAAACTACCGACCGGCAGAGGAAGGAAAAATTCACCACGGGGGAGCTAATGATGCTAACCCAGACCCTTGCTGCCAATGCTGCCGTGGTCTTTGCCAGCGACATGCGTCGGGAGACACTAATCAGAAAGAAGGCAATCTGGACTGATGTTGCCTTGAAAGTCAGTGCTGTGGGCACCACCACCCGCAATGTGCATGAGTGCAGAAAGTGGTGGGAGGATCTCCGCCTACGTGTTAGAAGTATCCTATCAGCAAACCACAACATTGCCCCATCAGGTGGCTCTGATTCCCCTATTAAATTGAAGGAATGGGAAGAGACCTGTGCCAACCTCATTGGAGTGGAATCCATAGACGGAGTCGGGACGATGGAGCAAGGCGTGGCAACCACTTCAGGTGGAGGTGAGTGTACACATGAAAGTATGCAATGTGAATCTACTGGTCCCCCCATATGTGAGGTCAGAATCACCTCATGAATGGCCAAACATCCACAGAAGCATCCAACCCTGGCTATGACAGTGTCAAACCCAAACACACACACATACACACATCACCAGAGACATGTGCCACACACAACCATGCATGGTTGAGCTACTGAACTGACACATCACCTGCATCCTTAACAATGAAGTCAAAATGCCCACAACTGCATTATTGATGTATACTGCATTAAGTACATATAACCATAACCAATGCCATCCCCCTCTTTTTCCCCGACAGGCTCACATACAGACAGTGAGGATGCTGGCACTGCATCTCAGGCACCCCCTATGAGTAAGAAATCAAGGGCACAGGACACAGAGGACACCCCCACAACATCAAGGGGCAAAGGTAGAAGGGTCCACATGCAGAGTGGCAAACATCGGTGGAGCGCCACTGCCAAGACGCAAGTGTCCACACCACCAACAACTACCCCACCTCCGGAGGTGAACCCACACCACCAATCCCAGCCACAGAGGGCCCACCCTCAGCTGCAGCTAGTTCCGCAGGAGAGGCGGCAGCCACTTCACCACTCTGTGATGTGGAGGATACGACTGCTTTCCACATGGAGATGCACACCCAAACCCCACCTGGGACCCCTGAGGCATCACCACAGCAGACACCTGGGTCTAGTGTCACTGGCGAGGACAACGTGGGAGGTTTTAGTAGCCCTCCGGTGGCTTCACCTGTTGACCTGGTTGCATGCGAGGGCACAGCAGCCACACCACCAGAACGCAACACTGCCCTCGACCTGGCCAGCATCAGCCAGCGGCAACAGGAAATAACTGTGCTGGTTGGGCAGCATGTGGAGGAGGCTGCCCGTCTCAGGGCTGAGATTGCGGAGACAGCAAGGCACTCCAGGCTGTGTGGGGAGATTGTCTGACTTAGGGAGGTCCTCACACGGATAGCGGACGCAATGGACCGCCAGTTCCCACCACCACCAACACCTGGACAGTTAGCCACTTCCTCATCTGCCAGTTCGAGGCAGACAAGCCCCCTCCGCCGCTCCTAACGCACCACCAGGCACACGTCTAGGCAGCCTCCCAAGACCGGTGGTGGCAATGGCGAATAGGGAGTGCATGGTCAGGCTTCCGCGTGTATGGCTGGACGAAAAAATTGTGGCAGACACATGAGGAACTGTTGTGGGGGGTGGGGGGAAGGGTGCTTTTGGACTGTTGTGGGGGGGTGGGGGGAAGGGTGGTTGGATGTTTGGGGACATGCACTTTTACAACTTTACATTTCTCAATACACTGGTGATTGATCCATACACAGGCTTGGACTTCTTCATTGTGTTGGTTTGTTTAATTGGCGACAGGGTCCTATGTGCGCTTCCAAACAGACACCAGTGCATAACTGCCCATATCCATTCCCACAAAAAAAAAAAAATGTAACTCAGAATATTTGGTTGATCAGATGCTGTCTCACAGCACGTTCCTCCTAGCCATCCCATCTTGCATGACCTGCATCCCCGTCAACTCCGTCCTCATCACCATCATCATCTTCATCAGGTGCTTCTATTTCTACGTCCGGGGGCAGTGGCACATTCTGTCTGATACACATATTGTGCAGCATGACACATGCCATGGTGATCTTGGCCACCTTCTCATGGCCATACTGGAGAGCGCCACCAGACCTGCTAATGCACCTAAACCGTGTCTTCAAATGGCCAAAAGTCTGCTCGATCACGACGCGGGTACAGGTATGCGCACAATTGTAATCCTGTTCGTGCCTGTTCTGTGGGTACCGTACAGGGGTAAGCAGCCACCTCTTCAGGGGATAGCCGGCATCAGCTGTATGGGGGGGACGAATGGGGTGTGGTTACTGTTCACCTCAAGAGGGGCCTGTTCATATCACACAAATTGACTTTGCCTTGTGATTGAAGTCCACAATTAACAGCATGCATGCAGACTATCTGTGTGACTGCAATGTGCAAAGTTGAGTTCGACCCTGCAAGTGACCATGCCCCATTAATGCCTCCAAAAGTAATTGACATGTCCTGGGTGAGGCCAGGTCTTACGTGTCCCTGGGCCCAGGCAGAATTGGTACCACACTGCTAGTGTACTGCCATTCAAACATTTATGTTGCCATGCTGAGAGGCATCACTTCAGTGGTGCTATAGGTGCGTGGTACAATGCTATGGGTAGGGGTGATCCCTTTGCATGTATTCAGGGGCACATTGCATTATTGTGGTTGTGCAGCACTGAATCTGTATGACTATCTTGTCGGCATGTAGGAGATTTGTGTATCTTGTGGTGTTGAATGTTGTGCAATGTGGATGTGGATGGATGTTTAATGTTTCTAGACCTAGATTGTTCTCTATGTTGTGTAGCTTATACTTGCATGTCAGTTCATCTCAGGTAGATTGCGGCCTTCCCAGATGGACATTGGCGTCCATCTGTACGTGCATTTGTCCTACGGATGACAAGCTACACCCAGTTGGAACATGTATCTCCCCCCCCACAATCACACCCAGTTGGAGTATGAATCTCTCCCCCCCAATCACACCCAGTTGGAGTATGTATCCCCCCCAATCACACCCAGTTGGAGTATGCATCTCTCCCCCCCAATCACACCCACTTGGAGTATGTATCTCCCCCCCAATCACACCTAATTGGAGTATGTATCTCTCCCCCCAATCACACCCAGTTGGAGTATGTATTTCTCCCCCCCCCAATCACACCCAGTTGGAGTATGTATCTCCCCCCAATCACACCCAGTTGGAGTATGTATCTCCCCCGCCACATTCACACCCAGTTGGAGTATGTATCTCTCCCCCTCCCCCAATCACACCCAGTTGGAGTATGTATCTCTCCCCCTCAATCGCACCCAGTTGGAGTATGTATTCCCCCCCCCATCACACTGCCATGTGCTTGCCCTGCTACTCACCAAGTAGCCACGAACGTTGTCCAGCTTGACGCTCCATGTAGCGAGGGATGGCTGAGTTCCGCAGGACCATGGAATCATGGGTTGATCCGGGGAAACGGGCACAACAATGTATGATTACCTTGTTGGCGTCACATACCATTTGGACATTGATGGAGTGGATTTGCTTCCTGTTTCGGTAGACAACTTCATTGCGATGTGGGACCACCAATTCCACATGGGTACAGTCGATGGCCCCAATGCAACTTGGGATGCCTGCCAGTGCATAGTAGCCAACTTTGGTGTTTGCAATCTCCTGGGCAGTCCGTGGCATGAATATGTGTTCAGGTGCATGCCTCAGGAGGGCATTGAGTACCTGATTCAGCGTGCGTGAGAAAACTGGTTGTGAGATGCCATGCATGTGCCCCACTGTATGCTGGTAGGTGCCTGTGGCCAGGAAGTGGAGCACGGTCACCACCTTTAGTAGAGGGGGGATGGCAATTCTGATGTCTTTGAGGCTCACAATGTCATCATGTATCATGTCAACGATGCTGGTGATGGTATCCCGGTCCAGATGGTACAGGGTGTGTATCTGCTCAGGGGTCAGGTTAAATGGACTGGCTCTGATCCTGAGGATTGGTGGCTGCCTCTGTGGTATGACTAGGTGACGTGGTGGTGCTTGCTGTACCTGTCTTGCCCTCCTCCTCCTCCTCCTGCGTCTCCTCTGTGCTGCCTGTTGTTGTTGCTGCTGCACTGCAATCATGTCCTCCAGCCCATGTAATGCTGCTAGTATTGGGACCATCTTGGTGTGGGAAGGGGTGTGGTGTGCTCCTTTTGTGCTGCCAGAGTCTCCATTGCCTCCACCTGTGCTGATTGTGTCCACCTGTGGCAGGTGGGGACACTGCTCCATTCTCTTAAAGGGTGGTTCGCAATGGCGGTATTAGCGCCATGGCGGTAAGGGATTAGGGGGGGCTTTACCATGCAGCTATTGGCATGTCCGCTCGGCTTGTAATGGTGTGCTATTAGCGGCATGGCGTTTTTTACGGGATGGAGGGTCGCGTGCACGCGGACTGTCTGCTATTAGTGGCACTGTACTGTATAGCGGTGTGCCGGGTCGTAATTCGCATGAGGATTTAACGTTACCGGTATTCAATTACCGGTAACGTTAAATCCCTACCGCCTAAAGTGTGATGAGGCCCAATGTCCTTTTTGTGTAGTACAGCGACTAGGTGAATCTGATACCCAGAAAGTTGACTTTACTATGGACATCTGAATCACTTGGCAAAACATTGACTACACGATTTAGAGTACATAGTTGGTGACTTTCCTCTCTATTACAAGCAAAGATGATTCATAACCCCAATGTAATCCATGGAGCCATCGGTATATGCAGTTAAACATGAGGCTACTTTGTAGTCCCAACACTCACAACTGGGGTTTTCTACTGTTGACAATACATTTTAACTCCATGCTTATTTACAAATTGGCAAGATAACGATGTTCCCTACTTTGTACATTCACCCTTACCTTTTAGTGTTATGGGTAATCGACAATTGCTGTTCTGTGAAGGAAATGATTATCATGCCACAGAAATTCTGTTCGCACTAAAGGACGCCAGGATAAGTACCGCATCTGAGAATTTGTTTGAATACCAAAGTAGACTTTACCTCAAATATCATTAAGGTTTCCCAATCATTCTTCTTTCAACTAATAGTGCGGATGAAATCTCTCACACATTTAACCTTTCAACGCAACATGATGCTAATAAACACCTTCTTTATCACCAAGCTGCACTATTGTAATACAGTCCACCTGAGCTTCCAAAAGAGTAATTCTGTAGAAAATGTCAGAGGATTCAAAATGTGGCACCTAGACTAGTTCTCACATTGTCCAGAAGAGCTTGCATCTCTCACAGTTTGAGACAGTGGAACTGTCTTCCTGTGGCCCAAGGAATTAGGTTGCAATCCAATTATCTAACACTAACAGTTGTAGCCTTGCTTTGCGTGGTCATTTCTACAAAAAAAAAAAAATAATAGACAAAGGCATCTTCATATTTTATACTTATTACATTTTCTACACCATGGAACCTAACCAAATGAAACATGTCAGGTTTATAGCATATTGGGAAGTATGCTGAACATTTCGAACAGACCAACACACACACACACATGTTCAAGCATTGGAGACCTCTTTGAAAAAAAAAAGAAATGCTTACAAAATAATAATTAGAAAAATATATATTTTATACAGTTTACATTGTCTAGACCATGAAACCTACACACATGCCAAATTTAAGGTGTGTAGCATGTTGGTACGTATGCTGAACATTTCGAACAGACACACACACATCCAAGCATTGCAGACCACTAAAAAAAAAAACGCTTAAAAATACAAAATAAAAAAATTGCATATTTTATACTTTTTACATTGTCTAGACCATGTAACCCACCCACATGCCAAATTTCAGGTTTGTAGTATGTTGGGAAGTATGCTGTATATTTCGAACACACACACACAAATAACCACAAATATCCCTTTTATAGAGAAAGATAGATAGATAGATAGATAGATAGATAGATAGATAGATAGATAGATAGATAGATAGATAGATAGATAGATAGATAGATAGATAATAGAAAGTTTAGTCAGCAGAAATGAGGCAGCAGATCTTTTGTTGATCAAACAGCCACATTGTAGAATGCCCTGGCTTTGAAAAACAAGATAATGTCCTATTATTCAGGAAACCACTTAAGGCCTATTTATTTTCAGAGGCTTCTTAAAGTGCCCCTTTTAATTTATATCTGTGAACTTCTTTCCTTTGGGTTTCCTGTTCTATACATGAAGTTCTGAACCACAGTGCCTCTGAGGGCATGATTGTGCTACATATAAGCAACACAAATATATATACAAATAAAAAAGCTGCCTGTAGGGTAGTCTACAGTCTATGGATTCTTACAAAGTGTACAATGAGTTTTCTGGGTTTAACTGGGCACAAGTGTTGTGGTAGAAACCTGAAAGGAAGAAGTCTGCTGCAGAGGTCTATCATCCATAGGCCAAAATGGGAATCCAGGGTATGGGATAAGGACATGTCAGGAAATTTAGTTTGGGATTATTAATGTAATCCCTGAAACATATGGGCCTCATCACAAATTTGGCGATAAATGGAAACAGTGTTGGTAACAGAATTACAGTCACTTTTACCACACATCCCTGTTAGGAATGCCCCGAAAAGGGGCATCAATTCCACTGGTGGAATTAGCACGAGTGGAATTACTGCCAGGAGAATCGGCACCGAAAACCATCTGAAATTCCGCTGGCGGAATTAACGCCATCATCTAAAATGATAATTCTGCCCAAATTGAAGAACCACTGAAAATGGATGCTAATTCCACCAAAAACTCAGTGCATTTTCCTACACCCAAGGGATAATGTAAATGCAAACAGGTGAGTCAAATGAAGGCACAGGTACACTTAATGGGCTCAGAACGGGTACACAAGGTCCACATCTTCCCCAAACATGATTCCCAACACCGTTCTTCCAGTATCTAGAAGCCCAGCACCTCCTGCTGCACCTTGAAATACAGAGGCATGAACATCAGCGCCACCGACCACACGCAGCAGGAAGGTGAAGGAGACAACATGTAAGGGGAGCAGCTATTCCCCGGGTCAGGCTATTGCCCTGGGCACTTAACAGATGTCCTTTTCATAACACTGTACCGCCTCAACCGGGAGACTATTGGTGAGCTACATTCCCTGATACAGGATGACCTTCAAAGCAGGATCAATATCTGAATTGCTATACCACTGCTGCTCAAGCTTGTATCATTGCTTTATGTCCTTGCCAGTCCTCTGTGTGTGTACTGCTTGTGGGTTGGCGCAATATGCATCACTCACATAATACTGCATTGTCCTGCATGTCCTAATCCTGTGGGTTGGTGGCTGTCATGTGCAGGGTGTGACGGCAGGACCTGCATGTACAGCTCCTTCACAGGGAATGCATTGACCAGTTGTGGTTATGTCTCCCCCCTTTCACATAGGATTTCACTAGTGCTACAAGATTAGTTTGTGTGATGGTACTTTTACTCACCCAGTATCCATGTCCATTGGCCTCTGTGTCTCTCCATGTATGCAGGCGGTGTGCTGTTCTACAGGACCAAAGCATTGTGTCTGGAGCCAGAGAAATGGCCACAGCAGTGTGTGATCACGAGTTTAGCAATGAATGTGACCTGAACATTCATGGAGTAATACTGCTTACTGTTGAGCAGTTTAGAGCAGCTATTATGTTGTGTAGGTGGGCTGCTGAATAGACACATGCCCTCATGGAATTTATCTATGCCGGGGTGGTGGGCAGGGAGATCTGCCAGGAGGCATGGCGCATGAGTGCCTCCAGCACATGCACAAGCACATATGAAAATGTGGGCTGGGACATGCCATGCATCCTGCCCACAGTGTGCTGGCAGGTGCCATTTACAAGGAAATGAAGGACCGACACAAGCTTCAGCAGTGGGGATTAGGGCATTTTTATGGTAATCCTGCTCTGTACATCATCATGGATCAGGGAGAGTAGCTATTCAATGTTCTCCTAGTTCAACTGGTACACAGTGATCAGATGGATATCAGTTTATGTCAGTGTGAGGGCCGGACTGGCTAGTGTGTGCTCCCCTTGCATGCTGTTGCCTCCTCCTCATCCTCTCTAAGCCTTGTGCCCTTTGCTGCTGTTCCTGCCTCTGCAGCTCAATGTGGAGCAGGAGGAGCTGCATGTCCCAGTTAGCGACAGCTAGTGGCAGCATGGTGTTGGAAAGTGTGTTTGGATCAGGTACATGTCTTTTGTAGTCTTTCAGAGTAGATTGGGTGCACCTGTGATCTGCTTTTCATCCCATGTATGCGCTGTGTTTTCGGTGGATTTACCACCAATTGTGGAGGTATTTCGGCCGTATTTTGACTTGTGATATGTCAGAAATACCATTTTCCTTCTTGATGGTAATTGCGCCAGTGGAATTATCGCCAAGGCTAATTCTGCCAGATGTTGCCACTAATTCAGCTGGCGGTAATTCTGCCAGGGGTAATTTACCAGTGGAATTAGCACCGATTTCCTGGAATGTTAATTTTTCAGAGTGGTAAGTATAGCGGTAACAGTAGTACCATCACTTTTACTACTTATTGTCATACTTGTGATGAGGCCCAATGTGTTTTTTTGGTTTGGCCTAAATCTGTCCAGTAATTCTTCAAGAATACTGACACAAAGGGATTCCCCCAGCCCAAAAAATAGTATATATCTGCCATGGTGCATTAGAACACTACCCAGAGGGAAGGAAGGTAGTAGAAAATACATAACATATTTCTGTGGCATATGGGAACCCCCTAAACTCACGACTTCCTCAACCGCCCTCGGGTGGGGGAACGAGCTGCAATATGGCCCATTTCCTACTTCTTTACAGCACTACAGTGATAGGACTCCACAAAATGTATGTATAACGATAGTGCTGTTTGGAAACACTTTGCCAGGACACACACAAATCAGATTGGACATTTTCAACTTTGTTTTCGAGTCTGGATATATGAACGCAAACTGTCCAATTAGACCCAACAAATATCCATGTGCGTTGACAGACAATTCTGAACATACTTGGACATTCTGAACGTGCTTTTGCCCACTTTTGTCCAGATTAAAAACAAACCACTTAACATATTGCCACCAAACCAGCAAAAGCACACTTTAATGCCCCCATGTCAGATTCTCTTGAAGATCTGAAGCCAATCCAATCCGTTCACTGGTTCATGTCGTATGTGAAAGCAAAACGTGGCCTCTATTTAACAGAATGAGACCTCACCTATAACTCTCTGCAACTACATAAACATATATATATATTTTCTCACTGAAAAAAAACATTCAAGGTGATGGTATGGTTACGTTTCTCTTAACAAATTAAAGGCTTGGCAATTCAGTGAAGCACAACAATTCACCAGCTTTGGTTTCTAAAGCAAACTTAACTCCTCCACCACCATTGTAAAAGAAACAAAACTCGTCACCAAAGGTTATTGATAATGACGTTTTTATTTGCTGAGATTCCCCAGGGAAATGGGATCTTAACATTGATGTTTATATTTGATAAGTTTTTATTTTATTGTTGTTTACCCTCGCAGCAATGTAACAATTATCTTACCGGATTGCATATACTCCTTTTGTCCCCTGCTGTTTTCTGTTGCTCATCTCCTACATAACGTGCGGTTTGGCTACATGTTTATTATTTGGTGTGGCATATGTAGTTCCTTGAGCTGTACATGGCAGTGGCTGAGCTATGGTTGTTTTATGGTAGTGTATGAAATATGTTTGCTTTGGGTGACATAATTGCTTTTTGGGGGTATGTCAGTGTTTATTCAAACCAAATCAAGTTTTTGTGTCAAATTTCCAAGTTTATTAAGTGGGGTATAACCATTAGCTCCCTTTAAACAATGATTTGTCGCTATATTGTATTGTTTCATCTATCATTTACAATATTGTACAATACTACTGAATATTGTTTGAAACAACTATAATATGAATGCCCAGTGGACACTTCTCCCAGGGAAAAGCCTTCAGGCATCCCCAGAGCAACCCTGAGCTACCCACGGGACGTTAGCCAGTGACAAGCACACATGACTTGGTTAAGAAGGGGAATGGCTAAAGAAAAGTGACCACTAGTATGTTCAGAGGTCAGAGCCAATGACCAGTATTAGTGAGTTTGTTGGGGCCCAGACCAAGGATAAATGGCATGCCATGTGCAAAGTGTCCCCTGGCCATGGCAACAGTTCATGCTCAGAACGACCCACATGGCATCACACAAGACAAGACAAATGCTAGTATGTGTACATAGGTGACACTTTAAGGATTCTATGCAAATATATCGCAAAATACCTTAGTCACTTTGGTGACAGTTGCACAGGTCTTTGCCTACAGGTAGTGTGGAATAAACATGGCCTGGAATTGCTTTAGATGCAGGCCTTAATAGTGAGAAATTGACTTATGTCAGTATGTTTAGGATTTGGTGTCCTCCCATGGTACACATACATTGAACATATCAGCAGTACACAGACATGTTATACCTTTGGCATACCATACATATGAGTTTCGTAATCTTTTAACACAAATTTGCCACATTTATGTTTTCGCTTCTTTCATTCTCTATGGCAATCCATTCATTCTAGAATAATTTGTATGGGAATACAACTTGGGTACTCTTGAAAAGATGAAAACGGCATGAAGTAAAATGAGGTCACCCCATAAATATATATGTACTAGCTTAAGTACCCTGCATTGCCCGGGATGTCCATTTTCATATTTCTTTTCATATTCCACTGAAATAGATGAACAAATATTGTTGTTTGCCACAAAGGAAAACAAAAACGATACATGTTAATTTCACTAATTAATTGAACACCAAATGTTATGTTGTTAACAGTGGTGGCTATTTTCGATGCTAAACACACGCTGCAAATAATCAGATTAAGCCTACAAATATGATATTCATGTGAGAATGTAAATAAAAATGTGGTGTTCAATTAATTAGCGAAATTAACATGTATCAAATGTATTGCAAAACAAACGAATGAAAAGAAAGACGCACTCACTTTCTTGTAAAAAAAATGAAAACATTAAAAACACAAGACCAATTTAGCACAGACAGAGTAATGATGAGCACTTTCTAGAAAATGACCTGTAGCTGGCACGCAGAACAACAAAAAAGGTAATGCTGAAAATCTCAAACATGAATTAGCTCAGGAATGGAATGAACTATTGAGCTACAACTAGTTGCATTAATATGGCATTTAAATAAATAATATTCCATGCAAAATTCATGATGCCAGACCTCACCGTTCATGAGGAGTTACATCCCCAAGATCAACTCCATAGACAAACCCACAAACAAAAATGACATTGTTTTATATATATAGATGAGGACTGGCACTAATTATATGTTCATGATCTGGTCATCATACTTGTTTCCTCACTACCAGATGTTACTAGAGTGTGCATCAGATTTGTATTCACCAATTTGCTATGCATACTCTCAATATTCAGACACATGCCTAGTGTTTGATGTATATTTAGACCTTGTGTCCAAGCTTAACATTACTTAAAGTTTTGCTAGCCTCTGATATAAGATTGTATTGCCAATGACATCATATGAGGCATGCTCTACATTCATGATACATGCAGTAGCTATGGCTTATGGAAATGTAGTTTAAGTTTGGTAAATTCTCAACAGAACCTCACTGAATGTGTTTACTATTGACAAGTGCATTTTGTAAAACATGGCCATGAGTTGTGTACATTTCACCCTGCAAATGTTTGGCTTTCAACAGCTATCATTTAACTTCCCTATTATGCTAAGTGGTACTGAAAGGTGTTGTGGGCTAGGAAATATGGAGTTCTATGACAAGACCAGAGGTGAGCATTATGCTTTCTTCTTTTATTACTGCCAAACACAGCAATTCAAATATAACCATCTTTTTTAATAAACTTTCATTTTATTTATCTATTTTTTTATTTTATTATAAAATGAACTTTTTCTGTAACACATGAGTGAAAACAGTCTCCAACTTGAGCTCCACTACAACTCCCCTGAGGCTCTCTCCCCTCAGCAGTCTCTGCCTCAGTCTCGCCCTCCAATGATAGCACTCCTGCTGTTATAAGATCCTCTTTCCTACAGGTGTTTTCCTCTTCTTTTTTGCTGCTGGACACGAGCTAAGTGACCCTTCCTGTTCTTATTATACATAGACAACATTAAACTATACAATTAGCATACTCTCTCAAGAGTTTGACTGTTTTCTTGCAAGCGCAGTTATCTGATATTCGCCTACGCATTTTAGACTATAAACTGCCTACTTGGCAGGAGATTTGTATACATTCCCAGCGCCGCGTTTCTCTAGTAGGGTGCGCGTGTGAATTATACTTTGTCAGTTTTTCCCCCGAATTTTCAGGTGCGGGTCCGCGCGTTCAAAATAAACAGTTTCACTTGTAACACCGGAGGGGAAACTGCCCGCGAGCGGTATCGCTAGCATTTGGGCTTGTTTCCCCTCCTCTATCAATCTGTGGCATCGCAAGGATCGAGCTCTGCGTACGCGCGCGCATACGCATTAGTGCATACGGAGACCATTTCCATTACCTCAACGGATAACGGTTGAGCAGCTCTCTAATTCTCAGGGATTCCCCACGCTTAGTATGCGCTCCTTACCAGAGGCTTATATAAAAAAAAAATACTTGAAATAATCGTAAAGAAGCACTCGAGAGGCACACATTTCAGACCCTCTCAGCTACAGCGCTGAAAGTCTCAAACTTTTCATTCCATCCCTTTGTGACTGTCACTCATAGGACTTCACAATGGCTTCTGACAGGAGCCAGGATTATTGGGAGGGATATGAGGAGCAGGAGGAGGAGCTGCAGGAGCATGAGAGGGACCTCACCCTCAGTTTTAAAAAAGTCCTAGGGTTCTCCCTAGCAGTAGCTCAGGGAGTTCTACCTATTCAGGAGAGATTGTTAGCTCTCGAGAATATGTTTGGCAGTAATGCTGGCTTACAAGAAGATCCTGACGAGTGGACCTCCACTAAGCCTCTGGATGACTCTAATAGGGGGTGTAAGGTGGCCCGGAAGAGGAAGCACTCTTCTACCCCACCCCCGGCTCTATTAAGGGGACTAGAGAGAAGCCCCTGGAGGCAGCTGATGCATTCCACAGACTAAAAGTGCATTCATGCCAGATCAGCTATGCCCAGCCTCCCCCACCCTACCAGAGGGGAAGAAAATATAGGGGATGCTATCTCGTCATCGGAAGTATTTGGTGGTCATCAGGAGGAAGATGACGAGACTCAGAGCATTGATAAGGTACCAGAACATTCCAAAAAGACAGGTACCATCCAAGCCAACATAGTGGAAGTTACCCCTGAAGACGATAACTCAGATATGTTCGAACCAGATGCGATCCGTCATCCAAGATCCACCGAATGGACCCCGTCACCTAGAGTGGCGATCTACATGGCCCAAAAAATCAGGAAGCCATTAGAGAAAGATGAGGTTTCGACTCAGAGCTGAGTGCCCCAGGCCAGAGCTCAACGGCAAAGCATCGGAGACCCCCGAGCTAGACCCCAAAATGCTCTCTTTCGTCTCAAAAATCTAGCAAGGACCTCAGGAAAGGTATGGACCGCTCTTGGAGGTCCTGCCAGGACAAAGTGCTAGACCTATCAGGCCCCATTGCAAAAATTATGGACTTGGCTGAATGATCCAAGGACATGGGAGAACCCATGGACCCCAATATCTTAGCGAACTGGGTGCAACGCACCGTCTGTATGCTCAGCAATGCTAACTCAGCCTTATCGGCAGAAAGAAGAAGGTCCATGTTACTTAAAATAGATGCAAAGCTAGGTGATCTAGCCTCTTACGAAGCAGGAGAGAGCACCCAGGGACTCCTCTTCGGAGACACATTGTCAAAGAGATGAGTAGGTTTGTGGAAACCTACGCAGCTCTAGAAAAAGCACAGGCTTCAATCAAAAAAGTATTTCCTGGGTGGGTTTTTGCCGGGGCTCGTCGATTCAGAGTTCGTTCGACCGGCCGTTTTTACTGTGAAAAGAAGGCCTCAATGACCAAGAGCCCAGTACTGGGAGACACGCCAGCAGGACGCATTCTTCCTGAATCGAGGTATAGGCTTCAGAGGAAGGAGAGGAAGAGGCTATTTCAGACACCAAAATAGTAACACAAGTGAGAGAGCGCAATGAGAAATACCCCCCAGTAGGAGGAAGGACATGGCTATTTATACACAATTGGCGAGAGCTTTTGTCAGACGCCTGGATTATCCAGACAGCGCAGGGCTATCATCTAGATTTCATGAGCTTTCCCATTCAAGAGAGACCTTCATCGCGCATTATCCGCTCGCAGGAGGAGACGCAACTATTGGACATAGAGATCCAAGCTCTAGCGGAGAAGCATGCAATAGAAAGAGCGCAGCCCCACTCACTAGGTTTGTTAAGCAATATGTTTTTAGTGCGCAGAAAAGGGAAAGTGCGGCCTGTAATCAATTTAAAAGAATTCAACAGCTGGTTAGATTACAAACATTTCCAGATGGAAGGAATCCATCTATTGGCCGATCTGCTCAGAAATGAGGATTGGCTAGTCCGGTTAGATCTGAAGGATGCATATCTGACTGTTCCCATAGCACCGCAGTATCAGCACTTCCTCCAATTTACATGGAGGGAGCAGATATGGCAGTTCAAGACCCTTCTATTCGGCCTCGCCTCAGCCCCCTGGACATTCACTAAACTGATGAGACTCCTCGCAGCGGCGCTGAGAGACGAAGGGCTACGAAAGATAATATATCTGGACGACATACTGTTCATGGTCGAGGACAAGCAAAGACTACAGCAGCAAGTGCAATGGGCAATATCTCTGATAACAGGGCTAGGTTTCCTAAAAAATTACGAAAAGTCAGAGCGGTCGCCTTGCAAGAGAATATAATTTCTGGGCTTTATGATAGACACAAGGAAAGCCACATTAGAGTTACCTATGGCAAAGATCAGATCAATAAAGAAAGATCTGAAGTCGACCCTGAAGAAGACGGTTATATCGCTTCGGAATCTAGCCAGGATAGTTGGGTTGCTTGCAGCCTCTATCCAGGCAATCTTCCCAGGACCCCTTCATTATCGAGCTCTACAGAGACTCAAGATAAAGTATCTTCGCAGAGGGTGGAGATATCACCAATCAGTCTCTCTAGACCAGGAGAGCAGATCAGAGATTCAATGGTGGCTCAGCAACATGGAGGCCTGGAATGGACACTCCATTTTCAGGGAAATACCAGAGATGATTATAGAATCAGACGCCAGCAGATCGGGCTGGGGAGCAAGATGTGGCCTAGTGGAGACAGGGGGAAATGGTTGCAGAAAGAGCTAGCTTTACATATCAATTGCCTGGAACTTCTAGCGGGTTCCTTCGCAATTCAAGCATTTTCCAGAGAAAGAGCGAAATGTTGTATCCTTCTCAGAATGGACAATATATTGGTGTTGCGATATATCAGAAAGTTAGGAGGGACAAGGTCCAAGATGTTGGCAGAATTAGCCAAGGATTTCTGGCACTATTGTCTACAGAAAGAGATAGCAGTCAAGGCAGAATATATTCCAGGGACCAGGAACGCGCAGTAGCAGATTGGAACTCCCGTTACCTGACAGACTCGAGCGACTGGATGTTGCACACATCGGTCTTCGAGAAGTTGCAGCTGAAGTGGGGTCCATTCGATATAGATCTGTTTGCGTCAAGGCTAAACTCCCAACTCCCCAAGTATTTCAGCTGGAGGTTGGATCCGGGAGCAATTGGGACAGATGCCTTCCTTCAATGCTGGAAGGGTTACATTCATTATGCCTTTCCCCCCTTCGCGATGCTGGCGAGGGCACTAGCAAAGGTCCGCAGAGACAAGGCTGAAATAGTCATAGTGACGCCGGAATCGAGATCGCAAGTGTGGTTTCCAGTTCTGATGGAACTTTCCACAAATTTCCCTCAGAGGATTGCCCACCGAGCAGATCTCCTAGTGGATCCGAAGGGCATGCCTCATCCCCTGGTTCAGGACAACATTCTCAGCCTAATAGAATGCAGAGTTTCATGCACTGATGATGCTTGTCAGGCCTTTCAGAAGAAGCTACAGAGCTTATCAAAGTTTCGTGGGCACCATCCACAATCTGGAGCTATCGTTCCACTTGGCAAACCTGGGAATTATGGTGCAGGGAGAGGAGCGTTTCTCCCTTTTCAGCTCCTATGGAGCACATATTGAATTTTCTCGCATCCCTACCTACAAGCGGGAAAGCTTTCAGGACAGTTGGTGTATATAGGCCATTTCAGCGGGGCACGAATTAGTAGATGGGCAACCAGTAGAAGAACATCCAGCGGTAGTTCATTTGATCAAGGGTGTTAAGATGACAAAACCCCCAGAGCCAATGTACTCCGTACTGTGGGATGTCAATAAAGTTTTACAACTATTCAAGCAATGGCCAAGGAACGACCTGTTGTCAAAGAGGCAGTTATCAGGGAAGTTAGCTACTTTGCTCTGTTTAGTCTCATGTAGAAGGTTATCCAACGTAAAAGTGCTGGAGATTGATAGAAAGATCTTCTACCCTGAAGGCGTAGCGTTTAACATTGCGCAGTGAACTAAAACTAATTACAAGGTCATATCTTACCCTTATTTTCCTAACAACAGTAAGTTTTGCGTTGCCAATTGCATTCAATCTTATGAAGCAGAGACAGCAGCAGAAAGGCCAGACGGCGTAAAGTAATTGCTCATAGCGCGCAAAAAACCTTTTAAGGCTGTAGCCCCAGCTAGCATAGCTAGATGGGTGAAGGAAATCATGGAACAAGCAGGCATAGACATTTCTGTCTTCGGAGCACACTCGGCAAGAGGATCTATGGCTTCAGGAGCTTTTGCAGCCGGAGTTCCTCTGCAGGAGATTCTGAAGGCAGCAGATTGGTCTAGTGACTCCGTTTTCAGAATATTCTACTTTGAGCCCGTGGAGAATATGGCCATGGCAGTAGTGCAAAGCTTTGAAGAAGTATAATACTCGCCTCCGGTCTTGTCATAGAATGAAGATTGCCAAAGCGCACAGCGCAGGAAGTCTTGATTCTATTAAAGACATAGAGGCGAGAATTATCCCTCCCTTAGGGAATTCCGCTAAGAAAATAATGAAGGATGTGATGATATAACATATTCATTTCAGGCACAGAGATTATGAGATCAGTGAATTCCCCTCCCTAACATGTCATCTCTCTTCATTTTAAGGGGAAGAGCAGAAAAACTCTCGAGATTAACTATGAAGGGAAGATAGGTCTGGATACCTAGATGAGAGAAAGACAGGCAGCGAGATATTCAGAAACAGCCTAAGATCTACACCATGTTTACAAGAAGGTTTAAGTCATCAAAAAAGAAGAGGAAAGCACCTGTAGGAAAGAGGACCTTATAACAGCAGGAGTGCTCTCATTGGAGGGCGAGACTGAGGCAGAGACTACTGAGGGCAGAAAGCCTCATAGGAGTTGTAGTGGAGCTCAAGTTGGAGACTGTTTTCACTCATATGTTACAGAAAAAGTTCATTTTTATAAAAAAAAAAAATGAAAGTTTATTAAAAAGATGGTTATATTTGAATTGCTGTGTTAGGCAGTAATAAAAGAAGAAAGCATAATGCCCGCCTCCGTGTCTTTAATAGAATCAAGACTTCCTGCGCTGTGCTCTTTGGCAATCTTCATTCTAAAGGTTGAGAAGACTTGTCTGGTTGCAGTCTACAAAATCACATTGGACACCCTGTAGTGTTGTACTTTTGTACTCGTATCCTTTTGAATGATTTTTAATTTCAAACAATTACTTGTTTTTATGTATGACATTTTGATACTTGTACTGTAATATTGCATACTTTTAAGTGGTGGTGAGTTAAGCTTACCATGCTATTTGATTTTAATATCATATTTTTTCAAATGTATTTCTGAAGTGTATTAAGTTACTACGTTAACACAAACTGTAGTTGAAATGATGGTGACATTAAAGGATGGTTTAATGCTGCAAAACCAGTTGACCTGGCCACTTCACCACCATTGTGGTTCATTAGTCTACTAGCAATAACTTCTGGGCATGGCCTCTGGCCACAGTGCCCTGGGCCATGCACCATACGTCCCCAGTCCACTGAAAGTAGCTACTGGTCCTAGCCAGCATCCAGGCCTAGTGGCCACTTTAGCTCCATAATGGGCACATGGATATTTTACCTTTCTATTAGCATACCATACCCGTACCCTCGAAACAGACCATAAGAATGTTTTAGTCTGATGGGTAGTTCCCCATAAAATGGGTGGTGTGCTCATTTCTGATATCATCAGTGAGCTCTATTTTCCAGTGATGTCACACATTATGTCATTAGTGTGCACATGGCCTTTAAAAAGGTGAGAGCTCAGAGTTAAGGTGCCATAGCTTTTAAGACTTTCAGAATGTAAGGGTTTTTCTGTGTAAAACCGTCAACTTAACGTCACTTCAACTAATGTTTTTCACTGAATTTTAAGGGGTGTGTTATGCTCTATATTACGCTACTTGTAGTAATAAAGTGTTATCTTTTCACATCAGCGCAGTGTCCTAGTCAATATTATCTGTATGTTTGTAAGCTAAACACCATGGTATTTTTCCTCATTATGGGACCGTTTCCCACCCACCGCTCCACGACCACAAGAAAAAACGGAAAAAGAGAGTATGCGATATTTGGTGTTTTAGCATACATTTTAAAAACAGTTTTTACTATGGTCTATGTGTTCTCGTAAGCTTTTACCACACATTTGCCATGTTTTTATTTTCCCCCTCTTTCATTGCATGAGTTTTCACTTCGAGTAATTTTCATGAATCCTTAAATGGCAATCCATTCACGCTAGAATAATTCTTATGGGAATAAAACCTCTCTTCACCGCTCAATTGAAATATGCACACTTCTTCCTTTTTTGGTCTGTCCACATCCACCCTGCCAATCTACCCTCCGTCTTAATATCTTTTTACCAATGTTTAATCCCAGGTGACAAAAAAAGAGTGCATCCTTGCCCTAAAAATGTAATTTTGCCAGGAACTTATTTATTTGCTGAGTAAAAGCACCAACCAAATCAGGGTGATTACTGGAAAACCTGTATTCCTGACTTCTGCAGTTGTTGTGATACTTTTGTTCTGAGGATCCAAATCAGTGCTACCAAAACAACTGTATCAATCTGGTTGTATGAACAAATAAAAGTGCCTTCCCAAAGTTTTGCATTAATGTTTGAATTAAGGCCCTCAAAGAATACATTTTTGTTAGAGACTTTAGAAACTATTTTCAAAAAAGTCATTGTACAATTTGTTTTTTTCCCTGGTCTCTCTCTCTTGGCAGTTTTTATGTTCCTGTGTTAGCACATAGCATCATAGTTGTTGTTAAGGTCAAGGCGAATTGTATATGGAGTTTCAGAAAATAACATTTCCCAATACCTTTTGGAACTTTAGATGGAAAATTGTGATAAATTGCCAAAGTACATTTTCACAACATCCATTCTTACATGGAAAATTACTGAAGTGTTCATGGACGGCATGTAATTCTAAAAACAATTGTTTTTTTTTTTCCCCCGCAGCGAAAACCTATTTATTTTTAACCCAAATATCTCAAACTCAGATATTTACATTTCAATTTTGTGATGTCTACATTTAAGATGCTTTTATATATCATAAATGTACATAATGAATGTGCACCCTATATAACAGCTTGCTTATAGGATTTGTACATTTTTCACATGTACACTGCTAGACGTATACATATTCAAATCAAAGTCAGGATTGACTTTGAAGTTAGATTCCACCAGTATGTGAGACCTATCAGAGATATGCCTCCTATGCATATAAAAAAATCTGTCTGTAATGTGAGGCTTCATATATACATAGGACTTGTGCATTTCATAATATTTTACAGCAAACAATCATACCCAACATGTATGCCATACACTAACACCAGACACACTTACAAACCAAACTGTGGGATATATTTTGCCAAAGAAGAAGGAACTGCATTTAGCCACATTGGGCCTAAAAACTGCAGGACAATTGTCACGGATGGCACTCTGTTAAGAGTGGCACAGGGCACCCAAGTAGGGTTTGGGTGGTTGTGCTGAAGTAAGGTGGACAAATACACACACAGCAGAAAGTAAAAGATAACAAATGAGTAGGCAAGTGTAGCAGGGGAATAAAGGTACAAACAAACTGGATTCCCTCTTGGGGTGTATGCAGAAGGGGGAAAGAGTGTTCCACGGACCTTAGGAAAAACTCCAGTCTTCTGCACAAGTTGCTATAACAGAGGCCCACGCTGTTTGCTCATGGCTGGGAACAACAGCTATGGGTGTCTGTTACACAGAAACGAGACAAAGGAAAGGGCAGAGGTTGCCTGGCGGAAACCAACAGACAAACTCTGTACAAAGGGGTCTACAATAATACAAGAGTAGACAATTACAGACAAATCCAGGAAAAAGGAAGTCGGTGAGCAAACTAGAAAAAGGAATGAAAGGAAATCAGTTAACTGAATTGGACAGGGATAAAGAACTGAGGGTAGAAAACAAGGAAAAAAGCAAGGGAGCAGCAGTCAGGAAACAGGGGGGCTGCAATGACTGAAAGTAATAAATGCAGTTAAACTGTTGAGGATTGCAGAGGAATGTAGGGTGCAAAGTAAAGAGCTCAGAGGAGCAGGACAGCAAGGAGCAAGCCCAAAGGAGCAGGGCTGTAAGGAAGGGAGCCCAGAGGATAAGGGCTGTAGGCAGCGGAATGAAGCAGGCTGCAAGGCAAGGAGCCCAAAGGACAAGGGCTGTAGGCAAGGAGCCCAAAAGAAAAGGGCTGAAGGCAAAGAGCCCAAAAGAAAAGGGCTGAAGGCAAAGAGCCCAAAAGACAAGGGCTGAAGGCAGAGGCGTGTAGCAAGCTGCAAGGCAGGACGGAGCCCAGAGGAAAGGGGCTGTAGGCAGCGGAATGAAGCAGGCTGCAAGACAAGGAGCCCAAAGGACAAGGGCTGTAGGCAAAGAGCCCAAAAGACAAGGGCTGAAGGCAGAGGCGTGTAGCAAGCTGCAAGGCAGGACGCCCAGAGGAGCAGGGCTGAGGCAGGGAGCCCAAAAGGCTAGGGCTGTAGGCAGCAGGGTGTATCAGGCTGTAAGGCAGGACGCCCAGAGGAGTAGGGTTGAGGCAGGAAGCCCAAAAGGCTAGGGCTGTAGGCAGCAGGGTGTAGCAGGCTGTAAGGCAGGACGCCCAGAGGAGTAGGGCTGAGGCAGGAAGCCCAAAAGGCTAGGGCTGTAGGCAGCAGGGTGAGGCAAGCTGCAAGGCAGGGAGCCCTAAGGAGCAGGGAAGCAAGGAGTAAGCCCAGAGGAGCTGGGCAACTAGGAGTGAGCCCAGAGGAGCTGGGCAACGAGGCACTGGAAACAGGATCAGAAAAAAGCAGCAACCGGAACAGCATGCAGAAAAAAAAACGTGGCTCGAAGCAAAAAGGTGCTGGAAGGACTCTTAATGCAAGAGACTGAGCTCCTGCAGGCAGCAGCTTTTATACCGCCCAGCCTAGCACAGAGGCAGGCTAATTGCTCGCACCTGGGTCAGCACACCTGCATACAATCGGCCTTCTCCCTTTCTGTTTCTGAGCTGGTTGATGCAGAGCTGATCCCTACGGCTTCTGGGGATTGTAGTTCGATGATGAAAAATAGGAATAGCCAGGAATAGATAGTTATAGCCAAGTACATTGTGGTAAGTGTAGTTTGTTGGAAAAAATAGAAAAGCACCAAAGTCTTGCAAATGGGAAATAAGATCCAAGAAGTGAATAGCGGTTGATCCAAGAGTTTTCTGCAGATAAATGAATAACAACTTGCCCATATTGATTGCCAATGTATGCGCCCATGGCGCAGGCATGACAGTATGCCCCTCTCCAGGCCCCCTGAAGACCGACCTACAAGAAGAATGTCTGTCATAACAAAAAGTCACATTATGAAGCACCAAAAACTGTTTAAGGTTGTAAGGTGGGAGTCTTGAAGGGCAGAGACAGTATCAATGTGCTGAACCTTTGAGGTAGAAATCAGAAAAGACAAAGGGCCTCATTACACGGATGGCGGTAAGGATTTACCGGTACCGGTAAAATACTGGTACCGGTAAATCCTTACCGCCTTACTACGAGGTCCCTTTGCGGGTTGGGGGATTTAACGCCTGCTTTTTGCAGGCATTAAAAACCAACCCGCAAACGGACCCAGGGAGCTAATTACGGTACCGCAATTTGCGGTACCGTAATTAGCGCCTTCCCCATTCCCATTATGCCCTATGGGGCAAAAATGGGAATGGGGAATTACCGCCCCGCCAACCTTGGAATGGGGCGGTAATTCCCCTTTCCGTCAAGGCGGTGCCGGTATTTTACCGGCATGAACCATGGCGCTAATAGCGCCATGGTTCTCCGCCATCTGTGTAATGAGGCCCAAAGTCTTTGGAGCACAAAACCCAACAGTGTGTTCATGAATAGAGGAATTGTGAATGTCTGCTGCAGGTTCCATGGCAAAGCTTGCTTTGAAAGGCAACATTAAGGTGTCGAAAGGTGGAGCCAGAGGTACAGCAGAGTTGGTTGCTCTAGGAAGGTTTTCCAAGGCATCAGACGCAGCAATGGCAAAGTCAAGATTAGCCGCAGAAAATTCAGGAGTCACAGTGGCGGGTTCTCCATGATTTGTAGGAAGTTCAGAAGCCACCGCAGCAGAGAGATCATGAATGGCTGTAGATAGTTCCGATGTTGTAGCAACTGGGAGTGTGGGTGCCATAGAAGAACCAGCGGGCAGTGACGCACCTGAGACTGATAGAGTAGAGTCTGGTAGTTTTAGTGCTGCAGAGGCACCAGCAAGAACAACCGGAGCTATAGTCCCAAAAGAAAAGTTGTTATCTTACTTAGCGACAGGTTCTGTCCTTGCAGGCAGAGAGGAAGGGGGTGCTTCTGCTGCGAAAAGAGTGATGTGAGATGCTGCAACAGTAGCAGATTTAGAAGTATTAGCAGGAGGAGCAGCAGAGATTGGGCTAGCAGATACAGTAACAGGTAGTATGACAGATGTGGGGTCATGATTGGGTAGGCGTTCTGAAGGCTGATCTTCAAAGTCTGGTGTGCTCAGATTGCTTGGTGGGTCTGGGGTATTGACTGATGGAAAGGCAGCGGAATGAAGCAGGCTGCAAGGCAAGGAGCCCAAAGGACAAGGGCTGAAGGCAGAGGAGTGTAGCAAGCTGCAAGGCAGGACGGAGCCCAGAGGAAAGGGGCTGTAGGCAGCGGACTGAAGCAGGCTGCAAGGCAAGGAGCCCAAAGGACAAGGGCTGTAGGCAAAGAGCCCAAAGGACAAGGGCTGTAGGCAAAGAGCCCAAAAGACAAGGGCTGAAGGCAGAGGCGTGTAGCAAGCTGCAAGGCAGGACGCCCAGAGGAGCAGGGCTGAGGCAGGGAGCCCAAAAGGCTAGGGCTGTAGGCAGCAGGGTGTAGCAGGCTGTAAGGCAGGACGCCCAGAGGAGTAGGGTTGAGGCAGGAAGCCCAAAAGGCTAGGGCTGTAGGCAGCAGGGTGTAGCAGGCTGTAAGGCAGGACGCCCAGAGGAGTAGGGCTGAGGCAGGAAGCCCAAAAGGCTAGGGCTGTAGGCAGCAGGGTGAGGCAAGCTGCAAGGCAGGGAGCCCTAAGGAGCAGGGAAGCAAGGAGTAAGCCCAGAGGAGCTGGGCAACTAGGAGTGAGCCCAGAGGAGCTGGGCAGCGAGGCACTGGAAACAGGATCAGAAAAAAGCAGCAACAGGAACAGCATGCAGAAAAAAAAACGTGGCTCGAAGCAAAAAGGTGCTGGAAGGACTCTTAATGCAAGAGACTGAGCTCCTGCAGGCAGCAGCTTTTATACCGCCCAGCCTAGCACAGAGGCAGGCTAATTGCTCGCACCTGGGTCAGCACACCTGCATACAATCGGCCTCCTCCCTTTCTGTTTCTGAGCTGGTTGATGCAGAGCTGATCCCTACGGCTTCTGGGGATTGTAGTTCGATGATGAAAAATAGGAATAGCCAGGAATAGATAGTTATAGCCAAGTACATTGTGGTAAGTGTAGTTTGTTGGAAAAAATAGAAAAGCACCAAAGTCTTGCAAATGGGAAATAAGATCCAAGAAGTGAATAGCGGTTGATCCAAGAGTTTTCTGCAGATAAATGAATAACAACTTGCCCATATTGATTGCCAATGTATGCGCCCATGGCGCAGGCATGACAGTATGCCCCTCTCCAGGCCCCCTGAAGACCGACCTACAAGAAGAATGTCTGTCATAACAAAAAGTCACATTATGAAGCACCAAAAACTGTTTAAGGTTGTAAGGTGGGAGTCTTGAAGGGCAGAGACAGTATCAATGTGCTGAACCTTTGAGGTAGAAATCAGAAAAGACAAAGGGCCTCATTACACGGATGGCGGTAAGGATTTACCGGTACCGGTAAAATACTGGTACCGGTAAATCCTTACCGCCTTACTACGAGGTCCCTTTGCGGGTTGGGGGATTTAACGCCTGCTTTTTGCAGGCATTAAAAACCAACCCGCAAACGGACCCAGGGAGCTAATTACGGTACCGCAATTTGCGGTACCGTAATTAGCGCCTTCCCCATTCCCATTATGCCCTATGGGGCAAAAATGGGAATGGGGAATTACCGCCCCGCCAACCTTGGAATGGGGCGGTAATTCCCCTTTCCGTCAAGGCGGTGCCGGTATTTTACCGGCATGAACCATGGCGCTAATAGCGCCATGGTTCTCCGCCATCTGTGTAATGAGGCCCAAAGTCTTTGGAGCACAAAACCCAACAGTGTGTTCATGAATAGAGGAATTGTGAATGTCTGCTGCAGGTTCCATGGCAAAGCTTGCTTTGAAAGGCAACATTAAGGTGTCGAAAGGTGGAGCCAGAGGTACAGCAGAGTTGGTTGCTCTAGGAAGGTTTTCCAAGGCATCAGACGCAGCAATGGCAAAGTCAAGATTAGCCGCAGAAAATTCAGGAGTCACAGTGGCGGGTTCTCCATGATTTGTAGGAAGTTCAGAAGCCACCGCAGCAGAGAGATCATGAATGGCTGTAGATAGTTCCGATGTTGTAGCAACTGGGAGTGTGGGTGCCATAGAAGAACCAGCGGGCAGTGACGCACCTGAGACTGATAGAGTAGAGTCTGGTAGTTTTAGTGCTGCAGAGGCACCAGCAAGAACAACCGGAGCTATAGTCCCAAAAGAAAAGTTGTTATCTTACTTAGCGACAGGTTCTGTCCTTGCAGGCAGAGAGGAAGGGGGTGCTTCTGCTGCGAAAAGAGTGATGTGAGATGCTGCAACAGTAGCAGATTTAGAAGTATTAGCAGGAGGAGCAGCAGAGATTGGGCTAGCAGATACAGTAACAGGTAGTATGACAGATGTGGGGTCATGATTGGGTAGGCGTTCTGAAGGCTGATCTTCAAAGTCTGGTGTGCTCAGATTGCTTGGTGGGTCTGGGGTATTGACTGATGGAAAGGCAGCGGAATGAAGCAGGCTGCAAGGCAAGGAGCCCAAAGGACAAGGGCTGAAGGCAGAGGAGTGTAGCAAGCTGCAAGGCAGGACGGAGCCCAGAGGAAAGGGGCTGTAGGCAGCGGACTGAAGCAGGCTGCAAGGCAAGGAGCCCAAAGGACAAGGGCTGTAGGCAAAGAGCCCAAAGGACAAGGGCTGAAGACAGAGGAGTGTAACAAGCTGCAAAGCAGGACGCCCAGAGGAGCAGGGCTGAGGCAGGGAGCCCAAAAGGCTAGGGCTGTAGGCAGCAGGGTGTAGCAGGCTGCAAGGCAGGACGCACTGAGGAGAAGGGCTGAGGCAGGGAGCCCAAAAGGCTAGGGCTGTAGGCAGCAGGGTGTAGCAGGCTGTAAGGCAGGACGCCCAGAGCAGTAGGGCTGAGACAGGAAGCCCAAAAGGCTAGGGCTGTAGGCAGCAGGGTGAGGCAAGCTGCAAGGCAGGGAGCCCTAAGGAGCAGGGCAGCAAGGAGTAAGCCCAGAGGATCTGGGCAACAAGGAGTGAGCCCAGAGGAGCTGGGCAGCGAGGCACTGGAAACAGGATCAGAAAAAAGCAGCAACAAGAACAGCATGCCAAAAAAAACGTGGCTCGAAGCAAAAAGGTACTGGAAGGACTCTTAATGCAAGAAACTGAGGTCCTGCAGGCAGCAGCTTTTATACCGCCCAGCCCAGCACAGAGGCAGGCTAATTGCTCGCACCTGGATCAGCACACCTGCATACAATCGGCCTCCTCCCTTTCTGTTCCTGAGCTGGTGGAAGCAGAGCTGATCCCTAGGGATTCTTGGGATTGTAGTTCCGATGATGAAAAATAGGAATAGCCAGGAATAGATAGTTATAGCCAAGTGCATTGTGGTAAGTGTAGTTTGTTGGAAAAAATAGAAAAGTACCAAAGTCTTGCAAATGGGAAATAAGGTCCAAGAAGTGAATAGCGGTTGATCCAAGAGTTTTCTGCAGATAAATGAATAACAACTTGTCCATATTGATCGCCAATGTATGCGCCCATGGTGCAGGCATGACAACAATCAAAACATGCAGAGATGAATGCCACACTGATAAGGCAGTATTTCATTCACATCTGTCACATATTTTAAAGCTGTTACAAATTAAGAGAAATCCACTATGTGATTGACAAAACCAAGAACAATTAAAGGCTTATTCTACATGGAAAACATGGCATTTGCAAACCCAGAAACTGCAATCATGGAAGTGGTGCATTTTGCAGGTGAAATAATAAACACATGGAGTACAAATTTCCCTTGACAAAATTAACATATCATCATGAGAAAATGAACAAGTGGTGGCAAAAACGAATTATGTAAATAAAAATGTGTGAAGTGGCCAAGGAAATGTACCCTTCACAAACATAAGTGTGTGTTTCTAGAGGTATGACTTTAAGTTTCTATTTCCTGAGAAGGGCTCTGTTTCTATTCAGAACACTCAACTAGTGACCATTAAGGAATTTTATTGGGGTCTGTTTGCAGGTCCAAGTCAGCTAAGGAGCAGTAGGGCCTGGAGCAGATGCTCCGAGGAAATATTTTACTTACCTGTGAAATGAAAGTCAGGATCTGCATATATGTTTGAAGATTCCCATTAGTTTAAATGTACAATCATAGTTTGTTTATTTTTTCAAGAATCATAAGACACACCATAATTTTTAAAGTATCACTAAAAAGCTGCTGAATAGGCCTATTTGTTGAAGTAACCCTTATCAAAATTCAGCCTTGGGGACAATAATAACAACCCAAAATGTGCTCTTAACTCCCCAGGAGATTTCACAAATCAGAAATGTGGGAATTTGATTAATTAATAAATTAGATATCTGGGTAGAAAAATGTCATGTTCATAACTATTATAATTTGTGTATAAACCTCAAAAAACAGTTTGAATGTATGTACAACCTCATGCAAACAATAGATTAATTTTATCACGTGTGGCATGATATGAGGAATCTACATATGTATATATTGTTATGTTTATTTGTAAGATACAAACTTTTCCCATGTAGTGACAAATTGAAAAGTGTAAAATGAAATCTCCAGTAGATTAAAGTATTAATTGTTTCACAATGAAATCAAGGGCCACTTTATGTGATATGGTCAAACATTTCTACACTGTACACAAGCTTTTAGGCACAAGTATTTTTTTAGGTGACTGAGGACACCGAGATGGAATGTCTTGTGATGATTGTAGCAGAGACAACAGCAGACAAAAACATGCTATAACTGCAACTTGCGGAAAGCAAAATACACATTCCAAAATGTATGCTTATTCTACTCTAAATACTTTTTGGAATTTTGTGTCTGCATTGTGAATTTGAGATGTTTAAGAACTCTCCCGCTGACGTGTTATTATTGTGTAGATTTCCAGAAAGAGAAATTATTTGTTATCCCTATTCTTTCTAATTCAGGGTCACTGCTCAAAATGTTACACTTGTGGAACTCCCTGTGTTTTTATTTTATTAGGCCTGAATAAGTAACCCAGCCACTCCCGAAACGAGCCACATGGCACTGGCCACAGCCCAGGAGCTTCAATAACATTTGTTTTTAAAATACAGATTTTTTAAACGTTTTTTAGGGGTAGCAAGGGAGATCATAGGGGTAACAAGGGAGACCTCATGGGTTGCAGGTACGACCCCCAAGTGATGTCCCTGCAGTGTCCCTATTACTTCCACCTCCATGTCCTTAGAGTCATGGTTCAGGAGGTGGTAGTGAACCAAAAAGGAGTGGAGCAACCATCACTGCTGCCATGATTGTAGTTGCCCCTAAAACCTCATTGTCCTCTTCAGGTGCAGAATCAGTTTGAAAGTTAATAGAAAAAGTGGATAGGACCAGTGGATACACTATCATCAGTTTCTTCCTTTCCACGAATATTGCAGACTGGAACAAATCAGAGAAAATTGAACACAGTGGAAAGAATAACAATAAATGTCAGTAGCGCATATGCACATAGTAAGCTACTATTATAGCTACCATTATAAAAGAATGGACTAAAACTGAAAGTAAAAAATGCAATCCACCCCTGATATGGACTAAAACTGAAAGTAAAAAATGCAATCCACCCCTGATTTTTGTCCAATGACCCAATGGTACACACAAATGTTGTCCAAAACATAGTACACACAATGGTCATATGAGGGAAAAAAATGCTAGCATATGTGTATTTTCCATATTGTGTTCAAATACTAATTATATTTCCTTTTCTTTGCAGATGAAGACAACATTCTTTGACCTGCCCCAATTATAAGCCCAAAACCAATTACAGAGATGCCCATTTCCATAATCCCTGGCAAACGGCTTGCAATTTTTCAAACTCCACTAAGCATCTCAAATTACACATTGGCCTCAGCGGCCCATTCACACTGACAACTTTAACCCATACAAAGACGATAATTCAATGCTCATTTCAAACTACATCTAGGCCCTTGCAGCAGACTGTTTTCACTTGCAACCTCAATTCCGTATACTGAACAATGTCACCACTGACCATGGACACAGATCAACAGTCACACAGATCCACAGCCGCACAGCTCAACAGACAAACTTAGCACCCCTCCCAACACCCCAAATAATCTGGCTACTACCAAATCCAAAAGGCAACATTGCACCCTCTTAGCAAACTAGGGCACACCTGGGTCGTAATGAGGCCCACTGCCTCTGCAAGTTATGTTGTACAAAACACACATTTCTTTGATCTGAACATTTCTCGGTTTCAGATCAGGTCATCAGTGTATTGTGTTTGTCTTTTTGCATTCTTCTAGTAGTTTCACCTTTATGATATCCTTATCGCTTCCGACTGGTGTCAGGCAATGTGGAAAATGCAGTTAGGGGGGACCCAGTGTAATATCAGATTTTTCTACTGGTGGGACTAAGCAACTAATTTCTAGATCTGGCATGGGTTAGATCTGGCATGGGTTAAACTGTTTTGTTTGTATTCATCAGCTCACTTCAGGAAACTCCCCATGTCCCATGGTATGCAGGTCATCACTCCCACTTCTACTATTCATATGCTGATACCTGCTACTTTGTGAAACCTAGGCCCATTGGTAAAGGACTCTCAATGCTAGACCTGGACAAATATCGCCCCAGCTGATCAATCTCGCGGTACGTATACCTCACACCACTAGTGTGGACACAGGCTGTAGGCACGGCCAAGCATCCATGCATGATAGAATACATCTATGGCTATGCACATCCATCTGGTCTAGCGTCAGACATAGCCATCAGACTTAAAAACGTGACGTACCTGAACACCTCTGCTACTAGCATACAGCGACTACCACCCCGAAAGAAACCCATTATAGTTGGCCTCACATAGACGCTCTCAACAATAGCAATCTATCTCAAACCCTCAACAGCACCCACCCAAAACCCTGAACTCTCTTGGGGCTGCTTAGTCGAGCCTTGCCAGCCACCCAAGTCTTTGAATTGCAACATGCACACATGCATCTCCTAAGCTAAACTCCCCAGAATTTCATAACACATCGACTACGGTGACCAAGGGTGTTCCAACCGAGAAAAAATCACATTGAGGCCACACAAGTGGGGAAAGAGAGCTATATAAAAATAAATCAAATACAATACAATACATATCTGTCTCCTTCCATCTCCTTCCCTCTCCTTTAACCCTTGTCTCCTCCCTCTTTTATTCCCCTCTCTGACTCATCATCTCTCCTAGCTCTCTGTTTTTCTTCTCCTTTCCACTCTCTTTCCACCTCATCTTCTCTACTCTCTCTCTCCTCCCCTCTACGTCACCATTCCATCATGCTCCACAATGCATTGACATATTTCCTGAACATGCAACCACTAGCTCCCACTCCTTTCCACAGCCTTTGTCCTAACATACATTCCAATGGGGCTGAGGCAGGCCTTTTAAGGAGAGATTGGTTACAGTTCTGTATCTAGGTATGCGGTACAAGCAGAACTGGTGATCAGATACATTCTGAGCAAATTAAAAACTCCTTAAGTGTTTTGTGATTCGTGTTGAAATCAACACAGTTTCTGACCCTGTGCTTAAAAAGCAGCTGTCCACCATCTTGAAATGAGTCTGCCTGTGTCTCAATATTGTAGTGCCTTGCTGCGACCAATGGGTTTTGTAGATGCTTTCTCTCAATGGTATTAAGTCTGGGTTATTTGTGACAACCGCAGGCCCCTCCTGACGGTGGTGAACAGGTCCTGAGCCAAGAGACAGACTCATAAGCTTGGGTTTCTCTAATAAACAAGACACATAGGGCCTCATCACGAGTTGGGGGCTAACGCCGGCGCTATTACCGCCAGCTCTATTAGCCCTATCGCCAAACCCTCCAGCGCTACTAGCGCTGGATCACGGGTTTGGCAGAACGGTTAGTGCCCATTCCCCATTGGGCCCATTTGGGAATTCCTCATTCCCCATTGGGCCCAATGGGGAAAATTTGCGCTATTACAGCCGGCGGATTTCCCACCAGCAGTAATAGCGCCGAAAATCGGCAAATTTGCCGCGGATTTCACCTCAGCTGGGGGGAATTCCGCCAAGGCCATGATCTGGCGGACCCTTAAATGCGGCAGTAATAGCCCTACCGCCGCATTCAAGGGTTACCGCCAGACTTGTGATGAGGCCCATAGTGTGATTCACTGAGTACCACGGGTGTGGTTCTACGAGTGGCTTGTTACTCAAAAATCAATATCCCCTTTTCAGATTCTATCTTCCCTCCCAGACAAAGAGGTTTTTAAGGTGGTATTGGCGTGAGTGGAGGAGAAAGAGGGTCCTCTGAGGCCACTATCACCTTAAAGAAATCCGGCCACAAAATCCAGATGGCAGCTTATGGGAGAGGCACACTTTCCAGATATTTTTTGGATGGAGAATCAGACATCTGTGGTGATGGTGGGCGGTACACCAGTCAGTATCCACATCTTCAAGAGAGTAGATGAGACAAGTGTAACCCGTCATATATTTCTGGGTTGGGCAATACCCGCTAAATTGTTAGGAAAACATGGTGAAACCTGAACATAAAAAGGTGCTGCCGGTGCATGCAAACTATGCCTTGGTAAAATGCCAGAATTTGTGAGTGTGTTGTCGTTCATTGATTGCTTTGTGTGGGGGACATTTATCTCATACAATTTCCATATGTGTTCCAGTTTTATGTAATGTTACTCAGTTTTGGCAAGGTACCACCACATGAGACTCGTGCATTAAACAATAAGAGATTATGCCATCTCTAGTTTGTTTACTCCTGGTGTCCCATGTGGAGTTTCTCGAAATGTTGGCTATTTCTTAGTCCCATGAGAGAGGAGACTGCGTGATCCTTGTGGAGAATTTGGTCAGAAATGACAGCAGACCCCCTTCAGGAGAAAGTGACTTGGTATGCCCCTGGGGAGAAGGAGCCCACATTTTTGGCTAACGGAGAAACGCAGAGAGAGTGGTGAGGCGGGGAATTTGTTTACCCTGGAGGGGTTCCAGTCATAGCTTGACGGGCCAGCGGAGAGGAAACGGTGAACCTAGGTGAGGTCCTGCCTGCGTCGAATGGGTCTGCCAGGACTGTTCTCGTTATATTTCCATCCTGGGGAGATTTGCAGTAGACAAATGTAAAACTGAAATGAGCACGGGAGGCCAACTGCCTGCTGCGTTTATAGGCGCATAGCCTGTCTCCTGACTTCCGTTCGCTGTGCTTTAAGGCAGTCCTCTCCCCTTGTTATCTAGGCACAACATACATTTAGGAGGGGAAGTAAATTAAGAGCAGGACAAACATGTCTAGGGCTAATTATTATTACATGTTTTTTTTTCAAATTGCAATTTGTGTGGTGACGGATTTGGTAAACAAGGACACACCTTGTTCTTTCACGTTATTTGGGTTAAATGTCTTATTGCTCCAGGTATTTGTTTAGTGTTTAGGGAGGACTCCCATGTGTCACCCGCCGTTGTTTTTTTCTGAAAATGAAATGGGCATGTGACACCGTAGAGAGTAATGCGACAACTCCTAAGCACTGAGTAACGCATTACGGTGAAGGGTTATCAGCCCATTGTGTTAGAGCTGGGCGCCTTCGCTCCATTTTACAACTTAGGAAACCAGGGAGAGCTAGGTAAAGAGAATTCACTCCACTTGCCTTATCAGAGAGTGAACACATGTAATGAGTCATTTTCTAACAGGAATTCTGGGAAAGGTGTTCTTTCCATAATGAGTTTCGCTATTTCTTTTTCCTTCTGTTCAAGTGAAGGGTTTATTGGCAAGAGGGTCAATATTGGGAAGGGCAAGAAAACGGAGTTTGCTCCATTCAGCAAGTGAGGAATAAAGGATGCAATTTTATACTTAGTGTAGTTTGTTTTTTGGGACAGTGAAATTGCAACATAAGTGCGCTCCACATTCAGTTTTCAGTCCTGACTTTGTTCCCCAGTCTCTGGTTCTCAGGGAGGCAAGGGATTTTTCTGGTATGGTTCTCGTTTCTGTCCAAGTCACATATTCTGTCTGAGTCGGTCCTGTGTTTGTTTCTGCATAACTCCTATGATTGTGTTTTTAGACTGCAGCTACCAAATGGGGCTATTGGTTTGATTTGAATAAGAAGCCAAACATAAAACCATGCATATCTATATTTATTCAGTGTAAAAACATTGTTAAAGGGACGTTTCGGTTACAAGTAAAACCAACAAAAAAAAAAACACAGAAATTTGCCAGTTATGGGAAGCTAAGCAACCATAACTTGCATCACCATCGTGCACTGCTAAGACTAACACCCAGGACATCAATGATGACATCACAGATGTTATTGATGACATTACTGATGACATCAGCTATCTGGGACACTTGCTTTTGTTCACTGATATATCTAGGCCAGGTGGTTTTGTTCACTGACAGTCAGAATATGAAAATAGAAAAGGTGCTATATATCTAGATGTTAACCCTCTCATAGGTTCTTAAAGTACTTTCATTAGGATTAAGTCTCAGTTCTCCTGGTGCACATACATGGGGAAATAAGCAGGCCTCAAACACACAATTCATTTGTATATATGAAGATTAACTTATTATTCACATTTTCTGATGCTGTTGTTTCTTTCTTCCTTACTTTAGATGCCCTGTGTGTGCCTCTTATTTGTATGAATTGTGAGTTGTGAGTTGAGTCTTCATATGTGTTCTTTGTACTAAGACAAGTGTGTAGTAAGTCTTGAATGATTACCTATTTATTCCATGTTTAATATTACTCAAACTCTCGATCAGGTAGCATTCATTATTTTACTATCCAAAATGACCAGATTAAAAAATATATTGTACTTCTATGGCACATGCTGAAGCCATTGCCTCTGTGTATGTTCGATTAGGTTGCTGTATCAACAACAACACTCCAATATAATGTTTTGTTTAGATGAGTACATTTTTTAGTACTTTAAGTAGTTCATAACAGCTCTTCCGATCACCCCTGACATCTTGTTAGCAAAATTATAAACACAACCAATTGTGGGGACCTTCCATCAAAATTGATTTCATATGTGATGTCATCAATGACATTTATGATTTCATCTTTGTTGTCCTGGGTGTTAGTCTTAGCAGTGCACGGTGGTCGCGCAAGTTATGGTTGCTTAGCATTCCATAACCGGCAAATTTCTGTGGTTTTTTTGGTTTTACATAAGGTCCCTTTAACAAAGTTTTTTCACTGAAATTCATAGGTTTGTATTAGCACAATGTAACCGTAACGTCCCTTTAACAATGTTTTTTTTTCACTGAATTTCACAGGTTTTTACCAGTGCACCCTTAATTTGCTACAAGTTCCTTATATTGCACTCACCCTGTTAGGGAGAATTCTCCAATTGTGCTAATTTCCCTTACCTTTTGAGACCCCCAGCAACTGTGCTGGATTTTTGGGATTTAATTTTTTACCTGGAAAGAGTGTGAGCCTTTTTTCCCCACTATTTCATGTACTTTGATGTGTGTTTTACTTTTGTGTTCTTTGGTTATGGTGTTTTAAACAAACTCTATGGCATCATCTTTTTCTGTGTGCCACATAGCACCTTCAGTGCAGTGGCACAGGGGTGTCTTTCAGACTCTCCAAGGTTTAAATAACTTCTCTGGGATGGACTACTGTCTCCCAGAGCATGTAAAATTAAATTAAATTTAAATGTACTGACCCAGCACACCCTATCTTACTATAGAGTACTGGAGGGGTTGCTTAGCCTCCCCTGAGTCAAAACGCTCATGTAACAGTAAAATGTTACCTTTTCCTATTTTAAATGGCTGGTGGCACTGGTTTAGATCAACTACCGTGATTTTTCCTGACCGCTAACATCGGTAGCTAAAAATCAGGGGTAGCCATGTTTTTCAAAATGGCGCCCCAGACCTATCTGTAAAAACAGACTCCAGTCATCTTTTTTTGCCATTTCTTTTAGGAAAAGTCCTTCTTGTGTTTGTCTCTGCACGCCAAATCAGGTTTGGTCCCTTTGTTCGTGCCCTTTGGCGGGCTTCTGTGCTGAAGCCCCCCTCTGGTGCCAGAGTGTCTTGGGTGGACAGGATGTGAGGGAGGTGCCCGAAACTCCCTGTGCTTAGTCTCCTAGGAGACCTAAATACACTCTGGTGTGTTTGGCCAGCTGGCTGTCTGGCAAGAACAGCCACCCTGCTGGGTGAGTGACAGCCAGACTAAATGAATGGGGAGAAAACTGTTTAAAAGCAGGTCTCTGGGACTTGGAAAGCAGAGTCGACCACTGGAACGAAATAACCAAAGAGGAAAGGAAGGAAGAGGACTGCTGCAACTCCTGGACGACCGGTGAAGCCCTGCTGCAGGCTCGAATTGCCTGGAAACTCTGGCGACAGAGAAGCCCTTCAAGGTTAACTTCTTCCCCTGAGTTTGGTGGGAACAACCAACTCGCAAGCCACCTGGACACTGTCCTATTCTGGTAGAATGTTCTTCAGAGTGCTGTTGAAAACCAGATAGCCAGAGGGAAGGAAACCAGGGGGACTTTAAGGCACTCACACCCTAAACCAATGTCATGCTACAGCATTTGGCCTCTTCCCTTTCTTCATTTAAAAGGTATTGTGCAAACGCGGTCCGTAAATCGTTTCAGCCATTGAGAAAGTGCATGAAACTTTCCTCAACTACGAATGCTTGTCCTTCCCTAAACATTCATCAAACTTTTCACCTAGCTAAATCCTTTAAAAATCTGTGGCAAAGAATTAACCGTTGCTTAAAAGAACTACTGTGCTATCCTATACAAAAGACTCTGAACCATTGACTTTGGCCCAGGCCTATTGAGAAGAAGTGCTGGTTGTATTTAACTTGAACCCTTTGCCCTGCCTATGATTGTATTTGGGCTGTCTATTCTTATAACCTTATCTCCCCCCCCCCCTTTCTAAGTATCTAGAGTGGCATTTTGAGCTAAACTTGTTTAGTTACTTACCAGTTGGATTTTTGTGGTGCATTAGTGTGTGATATTCAGCTGCTTGTGCAAGTGTAATGTTTTATAAATGATTGAGTAAATAAATGTATATTCTTTTACTGAGAAACCTTGAGTAAGTGTTTACTTGAATGACTGTATTGGTTGGTCATTTGTGTAATTTGTTCTACTGCTCACTTAAACTCTTGAGATAAGTCTGGCTTCTCAGCCATCGCTACCACTTTACTGTGTAGTACAGGCTGGTACCAAAGGTGAAATTGTGCTTACCCTTGTAGTCCTAATTTCCTGTAGTGTTCCCAAAGGGTACTGCAGGTGATTCTGCCTAACACCCCCAATGTAGTATTTGTAGAGTCCACGGACAATGCAGTAGTTTGCGGACAGAAGATAGTATTCACAAAGCACAGAAGCAAAGGGGAAAACAGAAAATGTTCTACCAATCACTCAACAAACACATATCGATTAAACAGCATTACTTACATTTACTGCACCCAAATATACCTTTTTGTACAAACCATCACTTCAAAATGCACACATTATTTTTTTCATTTATCACACATGATAATGAAATGCACCAAGCACAAACCATAAATGTAGACCTCATATTATCACTTTAATCACACACACCAGGTGCTCATTACAAAACAATCTCTTACCAAATACTAAGTATGATAAGATATGATATGATATGAGAAGTCATTTATAGCGTACCTGTACACAAGTGTTTCTAGGTGCAACAAGACAAGAGAGGGAAGACAGAGGGAGGACAAGACAAACAATCTTACTAGGCTTTGTGTCATGCAGATCATGCAAGTTTGAGAACGAGCAGTGCAAGGGGAAAGGGAGAGGGTTAAGTGCAAGGGAGAGGAGAGGGGAAAACAGGGCAGCAATGCTCTCAGTAAGTGAAAGGAGAACAAGGGACTGTAGGGTTACAGTTACAGCCCCTAAGCGTGTGGTAGGCCCGGAGGCAGTGCAAGGGTGACTGATCAAGAAACAGCCTGGTACCCAGTGAGACTCTAAGGGTAGCCAAACAACCAGTTTGTTCAGCAGACAGGTAGGCCAGGTAGGTTAGCAGGGGAGGGAGAGAGAGAAAGCAGAACCGAAGAGGATTGTTTTGAGCTGCTTCTGGAACTTCAGGTGGTCCGCCTCAGGTATGAGTGGGGCAGGGAGACAATTCCAGAGTGAGGCACCTGCTGAGGAGAAAGATCTGGCCCCACTCTCTGCCTGGATAATCATCTAACCCTTAGAGAGTTGGAGGTAGCTGAGCGAAGGGCTCGAGAAGGAAGGTATTTTCGAAGAGAGCGTTGGATGTAGCGCTGGCCCCGGCCCGAGAAAGCCTTGTGGACATCCATAAGTACAATGTATTTATGGCAAACACACTTGAGTGGATGGAGGGAAATGTTTCAAAAGAAGAAATGAGTGATGCTAACATCTCTAATGGCAAATAAATACATCTTTTAATATAAACAAATAATGCAATTTCTACAGACCTCAGTGAAATAATAATTTCTTCATTTCTTAAAGTACATACTTTACATGAAGAAACAACACCCCAATTTAATGATGTCGAATCCCAAAAATCACAAAGACAATCTCTATACCCATCTGTACATATTGAAATCATGATCTTGTCTGCAAAATAGTATGAACATGGTAATGACTTTAAGGAACTTTTAAATTTTGTTAAGAATCGTGTTATTGGAAATGTTGACTATCACTCTCTTTCTTGTGCCTGTCCCCCTTGTCCCCAATAATCACCCCCATCAAATTCCCAAAATACAAATGAAAGATGCTTTGATGAAACTTCACTCCCTCCTTCCCACTTCCTTCCCTCCCCTGATGATCATTGTATAGAAATAAGAAATTCTCCCATTTATGTTTCCCATTCCGATACCCCATCCCTTTCATAAATTAATTCATTTTTTATTATTAGGCATTGCAGGAGAGTATTACACTTTGGCCTTATGTGCTCCTAATAGACAACTATCATGCTTTTTTGTTGAATCTCTCAACAAGTCCATAGGTTTAGGGATGGAAAGCTATAAGGACATTACATCGTTCCACACCCCTCCCAAAATGCCTTCACATATGCAGATATGAAGTTGGTCCTGTGTCATAAATGATTGGTGTCACACATGAGAGAATAGTTCATTCAGAGTCTTCACCACCAGAGGGGAACTGCTTCAGTTGTAGTATAGTCTACAAATACTAACATTTGCTGTTGAGTTGAAGTGGTGTGGGGCAATGTTCCCTCTAATTACTTTTCTCTATGTGCGCAACTGGTTGCCTTTCGTGCACAATTTATTTTCCATGTGCGCAAATAACTCACGAGGTAAGCCACTTTGTGAGCATTCCTAGATAGTGAGTAACAATATCCGAAGAGAGTTTTGAAAGGAATTGCCCCTTCCAAACTACCGCAATTCTTTAATAATCTGAAAAAAGGTGCATCTTACAACACTGTTTCCAAACTCATAGGTTAAAAAAATACATTTTATATGTGATTATAAAGAGAAGTCATCAACTAGTTCAAGAGCTCAAGATGTGCCACAGTAGCTTGCAAAAGTAATTGTGTGCAGAGAGAAATGTGTGCTTTATGTCACTGGAGAAACTCTCATGTGTATTGCAAAAAAAAAACAAATATTGCTTTTCATAACTGATGTGGCTATCAAAAATCAGACCGGATATCATATTTGCAGATGGAATAAAGGCAACTAAAAGGAATGTGTCAGAAAACATGCCAATCGGAGTTTATGTGCCACTTTAATGAAGTAATGCAAGGGCCACATGAGAACATGCCACTCATAGCTTGTGTAAAGATGATAATTGTATCAGAAGAACTGCACCACAGAATATGAAGATTACAATTCCCTAGCTTCTACTTTCTATCCTTATTATGTTGTCCTGCGAATTACTGAAAATCAGCCTTACAGCTTAGAGACATGGACACCATCCATTTTTATCCCTAAAAACAGAAAAATGTGCCCTATAAAAAGTGGAAACAATGAACACATAGGAACCAACCCCAGGCTTCTGAACACAAAGTTCTGCTAATATTGTTTTGAATCAGTGATCAGCAGAGCATTGGCATAGGAAGGAACTCTAATAAAATTTCAGACCGAACCCAAGACAAATTTTAAGGGCAAAAAACATCTTTTAATAAGCATACAGTATTCCTGTTGGCAAAGCCAATTACTTTTTTACTCTCTGAAAAATCATTTCACTCCAAGTAGGAAGTAAATACTTATCAGAGCCTTGCTTGTAACCCTGACATAGGAAGTAAAATGATTGGGCACATACAGCCTAAAGTTTTGCCCGCACTTGCTCACCACAGCCTATATAAAATTCAACAAGAGACTTACTGAGGTTTCTTATAGAGCCCTGTTGAAGTGAATCACATATTTATGCCTTTTAGGTTAATAGCATCAATGTTCAGAGGTACGACAGCTTGAGAGCCTTCTTCTGCAGTCAGTAAACAGAGAACACATGTTTAAATTGTGATGCCCTGAGAAGCTTGGCATGGAAAGAAACAGAAAGTGCAGTTCTCTAGACAGTTACTAGAGTTACCTTTCCTTCAGCAAACAAACACATGTTCTACACTGTACTCTACTGTTCTGCCAAAACAAATTACTTGTTTTTTGAAAGTTACTGATTTGTTCATTGCCTGCAAGGTATATACTCCTGAGCCCTGTCAACCATACCCTTCCCCCGCTCCTGTGCTAGACTCCAATACTAGTTAACACAGCACTGTAAAACATAAGATGGTAGCAGTGAAACACTCACTTGGATATTTGCATACCCATAATACTTTGCAACCAAAACATATTTAGTGCCTCACCATGATATTATATGCATTTTAAGAAAATATCATGAATCTACAGATACACAATTATTTTGCAGAGCATACATAATCGTTTGTAACTTATTCCACTGTCAGGAATAAGTGCTGGAACAGACGTGGAGTGCTAAAATTTGCCTACTGATACCAGAGAGCGCTGGGAGGACCTGAAACTACATTTCCCAGCATCCTCAGAGTGCCTGGTAGTTCTGGGCACGCGCGCGTTGCCAGCTGTCTTTGATTGTGAACAGCTTATTAGCAGGCAACGGCGGGCGGCAGGTGTGGCTTATTTTGTTCTATGGAGCGGTTGGCGTCAGCGGACAGAGGAGTGTTATGCTGCTCATGGCTCAGTGATTTCCTGAAGGTAGCAAGGATCCTGCAGAGCAGAGAGGCTGCACTGCTGATGGGCTGATTTATTGAGGTTCGCTCTTCGTCTGGGAAGTCCCGCTGGGCTCCCAGACTTAAGATAAATACTGGGGGAAATTTAGTGAATTCATGTGAAGTGCATGGTGCTTTAAAACGGTCCGAGAGAGGGCCGGCGTATATGCATTTCAGGCTGGAATGTGTTTGCTACCTTAAACCAATATAAAACTTTAGAAAGCAGATGCATGCAACTTCGTGCAGGGAAAATACAAGCCTACCGCACTGCCAAGGAAGCAGTGTTCTAATACCGCACGTGGGCATTAAGTCCAATCTCAACTAGTGCTGCAAACTAGTTGTTGTACCTTTTATGTTTCTTGTGTGTTGCTTACGCTCGCCCAAGGGGCCATGTGTAATTGTCTTATCATGCTGGGAAGACTCCCATTTGCTTGTTTCCATTATCTTCCTTGCTATATGTCCATTCTATGTGTAACAATGGTTTAGCACACGCATTAAGGTGTGCTTCTCAGGTGTAGGGGAGACAACAGGGGGTATGGTGTACTCTTGCAGCTGAATTACATGCATTGCATTTTCTGTACATTTACCAAAAGGGAATTCTTGTTTTGTTTTATGTTTAGACAGGTTAGGGTTGTTTCCCTGTGCTTCCCTTTTCCCATCCAATTTAGGAGTTCCTTAACCTTTCTCCCGTGTTCCTTTTTCCCCACCCTAGCCACAACCTCTTCCTAACCCCTCTTCCCCCAATTGGCTGCCATGTGGCAACCTGTTCGATATATATGCCAACCACGGCGGGAGGGTCACATTAATTTCGCTTCTGTGGTTCGGGGGAGAGTGTCGATCTCTCTTCCCCTCCATTAAGTTGTGATTGTGAATTCCACCCTTAAGTTGTTGGGTATGTTTACACAATTGATGAGTGAAATTGTTTTTGTATAGCATTGAGTTACAATTTACAGGCTGATTCATGGAATTAATGTGCACTGAAAATTTCTGTGCAAGCATGCAAAAGCGTGCGAATCGCAGCGCAAGTGCGGAAATCGCAGCGAAAGCCGCGCACAGCGTTTCATGATAGTCTGTGCGCGTGTAAATCCATGGATGTGCACTAAAATCCTGTGTGGCGCACGCTGGCGCACAGGTCTTCAAACAGCGTGCGCTATGCGCACAACGAAAGCGCACAAAGCACAGCGCACACAAGAAAAGTAGGCGTAACACGGGGCGTAACACGTGGAATGGGGAACAACACGTGAAAATGTGGGCGTCACGGGGGAAGTACAGGAGGCAAATGGGTGGAACGCCCACATGCGCGCCTACAACACGTATTCATGAAATCGAACAGGGCTAACGCGTGCGCCAAAAAATACGTGCTAATCCGGAAACACGTACGCCAGCAAGAAGCAGGCGTACGTGGACCCACGCAGCATAAAAGTGCGCGCAAACAACAAACAAGCTCAGACGCTAAGATGAATATACCGTTCCTCGCAGCAGTGGTCGTGGGATACCGCAGGAGGAGGAGGAGGATAGTCAGGGTCAGAATTTTTACACCCAGAATCAGCCTTTATGGGATGCCTGATGACCTCACATAATACTCGATCTGGTGAGTGAGTGGGAGGATGACCTCACATCACCCACCCTGTGCTCCCAAGCACTGAGCCCCTTGGAAAAGGTGCTCAATGTACTGCACTTCTTGGCCACTGGTTTATTTCAGCGGACAAGTGCCATGGTGGGGGGGCGTGTCACAGGCCACGCAGTCACGCTGCCTGCACCAGGTGTTGGCCATCATGACTGCACGCCCATCAGTCCGCAGGCACATATACCTGCCCAGAACACCTGCAGAAAGGCAGGCTGTCGTCCAGAATTTTTACGGGGTGGCACACTTCCCCAAAGTGCTAGGTGCCATTCACATCTACAGAAACCGCAAGCACTGGCATTCCATCAACGTGCAGGTAGTATGTGATGCCAAGGGAATCATCACCTCAGTATATGCCAACTATCCAGGGTCCACCCATGACAGTTTCATTTACAGAATGTCAACCCTAAACCAGACCTAGAAGCTGGGCGGCATGGCGATACATGGATGCTTGGTGAGTATAAATGCCCCTGCACATGCATGCATGTCAGATACTGAGTAATGTCACAACCCCACTAATGATACCCATCATCACCTTCCCAGGGGACAGTGCCTACCCTCTGAGCACCCACATGATGACGCCAATTCGGAACCCTACCACACCACCCGAGGTAAGATACAACACAGCCCATATTGCAACCCGGGGCATAGTGGAGCGCACATTCGGAGTGCTCAAGTCACGCTTTCGCTCCATTGACCGATCTGGTGGGCAGCTGCTATACGTGCCCCCAGTAGTGTGCAGGATCATAGTGGCAGCATGTGTCCTGCACAACGTTGCAACACGCCGGGGCCTGCCGGTGGACATGGTGGTGCCCCCACATCCCAACCACATGCACGCCCGCTGCGCATGGGCGGGGAAAGGGCACGTGGTGAGGCAGCCCGTACGCAGCTGGTGGCTAATTACTTCACCTAAAATCACACCATTGTGGAGTGCACACAGCCCTGTCACATACCAGCTGACAATCAATGATGATGACATAAGGGACAGTCAACTGTCACAACCATACCAGCCTGGGATTGCTCACCTGGAAGTGTTACATTGTGTGCATCCCTACCTACCCAAAGACAACCAATGCTGTGTCACAAAAAGACACACATTTATGCTGCATGAATGACTACCCCCTTGCAAAATACAACATGAAAATAGCGCCATGTCACCCAACCCCTCCCCATCTCCGCCACCCAACACACCATGGCATGTCCTGCAATGTGAACGCAAACAAAAGGAATGCACAACACATGACACAAGTGTCACAAAGTGCACTGTCCCAAATGGAAACAGCCCACAGACAATATGCTCCCAGTAATCAATAAAAAAAGCACACATGACCAAATACCAGCAACACAATACAGCAACACAGCATGAAACATTGCCAAAATATGACAGTACAAACTCAAAGTAATGTAAGTCATACAACCTCAATAAGCCAGCACATCCACCCCTTCGAACTCCAGAGTGTTGCTGTCAGGCAAATGTGTCAGTGTCCTGCATACAACATGAAATGCATCTGCAAAGGAGACGGCCTTGTGAAGACATGAAGAAGGTACCTGCGGATAAGGAGGAAGACATGGATGCACAAGCACATATCAATACACCATGCAGTGTTCAATACAAAAACAAACCCCACTAGGGATGTCCACACAGTAATGACTACAGAATGCCCACACAGCTCATGGGAGCCCAATGTCACTGTGTAAGTCACTGTCACTTGGTCACACCCTTTGCAAGCCCATGGAAATGGGAAGCAGGAGGGGTGTGTGTGTCAGGAACCCAAGCATCTAACCCAAACACAGGACAAGTCTGCATGTGCCCAGCCGGAATACACAGTGGATGCCCACGGGAGCCACACAAGGCAACACACTGTCAAAAAAAAAAAAAAAAGAAATCAAAAATGACCATGTGGGGGCCGGGGGGGGGGGAGGCCACCCAGGAGGTCCGAGGAAAGGGTGCACACCAACACCCACCTGTGTGGATGTTGGGGAAAAAAACAAAAAAAACCTCCATGGGCTCCGGGCCTGCACGGCTACGCTACTGTGGGAGAAGTGCTGCTGTCGCTCTCATCACCCTCTGCTGCTGCATCAGGAGGTGGTGGTGCTATGGGAGGCAGCCCACACAAAGCCCTGGTATGGTCCTCCATGGCAGCAAGCATGCGGTTGTGTAAAGTCTCGTTCTGGAGGATGATAGTACGGAGATCCCCATGCAGCACCTGACGGGTTGCCTGCATTTCTGCATGCATGGCCTCCCGTGATGCCCAGATCTCCTCCCGTGTTGCCTGCAGCTCAGCTGAGAGCGAACGTGTGAGCCGCTCCAGCTGCTGTTCTGTCCTCAAATTTGTGGAAGCCTCGATTTCAACAAGAGTCTCCCTGAGGTTATGGAGTTGTCACTAATGTCGGTTATATCTTCTTCTTCGGATGAAATAGCAGATTCTCCCCCTTCCTCAAACTCCTCACCTTCCACTTTCTTCTTGATCTTCCCTTCCTGACGTCTTGGAGGCATCTCTTTTTTCTTGTGAAGATAAGGACGCCCTCGATAGGATGCCACCGTGCCACTAAGATAGGGGCAACGGGGGTTATCCCACCGAGAGCGCCTCACAGGGGGAAAAGCCAGAAGGCACAAAAACCCCTACAAGTAGTATTTCAGGTGGATGATCAAAGAAGGCAAGTGCGCTGATGGAAGAACAATCCGGTAAGCTGGCACGGGTCTGGTAGGCAGATGTTCCAAATAGGTACAAGGGATAGGCACAGGCAGTCCGGTAAGCAGGCACGGGTCTGGTAGGCAGAGGTTCCAATTAGGTACAAGGGATAGGCACAGGCAGTCCGGTAAGCAGGCACGGGTCTGGTAGGCAGAGGCAGAGGTTCCAAATAGGTACAAGGGATAGGCACAGGCAGTCCGGTAAGCAGGCACAGGTCTGGTCGGCAGAGGTTCCAAATAGGTACAAGGGATAGAGAAAGGAGGCAGAAGAAAACCGGGAAGGGAGGAAAAGGGGAGGAAAAGGAACGAAGCAAGCAAAGGCACAGGGAAAAAGGCGAAAGTAAGGACAAGGCACTGCGCAAGGCAGGGTAACAAAAGGGTGGAACACTTCTGTGTGGGAACAGCGAAAACGAAAAAGCAGAAAAGCAGGATATCACCAGTAACGGGAGCGTCAACAACACAGGAGGGAACCCGGAAACGTTGCAACGCGTATGCGACCCGGAAGTGGAGTGCTGTATACTTCCGGGTCACGCTCGCGTGCAATGACTAGAGCGGTGCGGGGAAAAGACGAGTAGTGAAATGCTACGGCGGACAGAAACGCTGGCGATTCCACACATGCCATACCTGCCGCGGCATGACAGTATGCCCCCTCCTAGGGAGGCCTCCCCCAGGTTTACCTGGATGAAAGTGATAAAACCTGCGGACCAAAAGCGGGGCATGTACATGAGAGGCTGGTTCCCAAGAGTTTTCTGACCAGTGATACCCCTTCCACCGTACCAGGAATTCCAGCCGTCCCCGGCGGTATCGGGAGTCACAGATTTGGGCTACTTCAAATTCCTCCTGGGTCGAAGTAGCAGGCAAGGGGATTTTCTTTCCTTTACGGGACCAGATGTCTGCATGGAATGGTTTCAGTTGTGAGGCATGAAACACAGGGTGAACTCTCTGAAGGCTCTTGGGTAGTTTTAGATGAAAAGCTACCGGGTTGATAGCTTGGGTGATCTCGTAAGGACCCAGAAACCTAGGGGAGAGTTTTGAAGGGTGTACCCATCGTGGTAGGTATCTTGTGGACAACATGACCTGAGAACCCACCCCCCAATCAGGAACTGGCTTACGATGTTTGTCGGCCTGGCCTTTGTATCTCATTTGTGCTTCGCTAAGGTTGTGTTTGGCCTGCAGGTGAACGTCTCTCAACAAGGCAAGAGTGGAATCAACTGTGGGTAAGGCGGTGGTGACATTAGAGACCGGCAGTATGGACCGGGGATGGTAGCCATAGCTGCAGAAAAAAGGGGTGAAACCGAGAGTAGTATGAAAGGAGTTATTGTAGGAGAACTCTGCCAGAGGCAGTAGAGAAACCCAGTTATCCTGTTGAAGGTTCACATAACATCGCAGGTACTGCTCTAAGGTGGCATTTAGACGTTCCGTCTGTCCGTTGGACTGAGGGTGGAACCCGGACGTTAGAGCTCTCTCTATACCCAAATGGCTGCAGAGATTCTTCCAGAATCGGGAGGTGTATTGGCTACCTCGATCAGAGATGATTTTCTTAGGCACCCCGTGAAGACGGAAGACATCCTTCATAAATGTCTCGGCCATAGCTGCTGCTGTCGGTACACCTGGTAACGGGGAGAAGTGAGCCATTTTAGTGAAGAAATCGATCACCACCATAATACAAGTGAACCTTTGGGAAGGAGGCAAGTCCACGATGAAATCGGTAGAAACGACTTCCCAAGGACCGTTGGGAACAGGATTAGGTTCCAAAAGTCCCAAAGGTCTAAGACGGGAACTCTTGCTGTGAAGGCATGTCACGCAGGATTGAACATAACAGGCCACGTCTCGTCTCATCTCCGTCCAATAGAAGTGCCTCTGCAGATAATCCAAAGTGCCATTGGTACCTCGATCACCTGCCACCTTGGAGTCGTGACACCAATTCAACGCCAATTTCCGAAATTCAGGAGTGGGTAGATATAGTTTGCCTTCCACAAAATAGAGTCCTTCCTTGTTGTCGTAGACGATGTCTTGTGGGTGTCTCTCGGATTCAAAACCTCCTTTGGAAGCTTCTTTCACTTGCCTTAAGAACGTGGACAGTACTCCTATTCCTCTTGGCAAAGGGAACATCAGATCGTGTGTCCTGTCGGATTCAGTCACATAGTCTCCTCTGCGAGACAGAGAGTCAGCGACAAGATTCTGTTGCCCTGGGATGTAGGTAATGTCGAAATCGAACTGGGCAAAGAAGTGAGCCAACGTGCTTGACATGTGTTGTAGAACTCGAACTGCCGCAGGACTTGCAGGTTCTTGTGATCGGTTCTAATGGAAAATGGGTGTTTACCTCCTTGTAGGAGGTGACGCCACTCCAAACAGGCTGACTTCATGGCCAATAATTCACGCTCTATGACTGAGTAGTTCCTTTGGCTGACGTTGAGAGTTTTGGAAAAATAGGAGACTGGATGTTCCACTCCTTGATGTTCCTGCAAAAGAACTGCCCCCATAGCTGATGAAGAAGCATCTGTCTTGACAATGAAGGGCCGGTCTTGATCTGGCTGCTGAACGATGGGGGCGGTACAGAAGGCTTCCTTGAGATTGCGGAAACTGTCTTCAGCTTCGCTGGACCAGGAACATGGATTGGAGCTTTTTTTGAGTAAGGTGGTAATAGGTACAATCCGGTGGGAGAAGTTGGAGATGAATTTCCGGTAAAAGTTCGCCAGGCCTAGGAATCTTTGTACATCCTTGATGGATTTAGGTGAAGGCCATTCCAAAATGGCGGATACCGTGCGGGGGTCCATGGCGACACCCTGACTGGATAATATGAAACCCAGATATGGGATGGAGGTTGCAGAAAAGACACACTTGTCTAACTTGACCGAGAGGTGGTTTTCTCTTAGTCTCTGGAAGACCTCTTTGACATGGACTACATGTTCTTCCGGAGTCCTTGAATACACCAGTATGTCGTCGAGATAGACATTCGTGGTCTGACACAGCAGGTCTGAAAAAAGCCGGTCCATAAAACGCTGGAACACCAAAGGGGCATTAACGAGCCCGAAGGGCATCACCTGGTATTCGTACAACCCATAGGGGGTCCTGAAAGCTGTCTTCCATTCATCCCCTTTTTGGATCCGGAGAAGATGGTAGGCATTCCGAAGATCCAATTTTGTGAAGATTGTGGCGCCATGAACAGCTTGGATGATTTCGGTGATAAGAGGCATATGGTATCTGTCCTTAATGGTCACCTTGTTTAGACCCCTGTAGTCAATACAGGGTCTCAACTCTTGTGTGTCCTTCTTTGGGATGAAAAACAGGGAAGCTCCAGCCGGTGATTTTGAAGGTTTTATAAGCCCGTTGGCCAGATTGTTATCCAGATATTCCCGGAGGAAGTGTTTTTCCCTAAGGGATAAAAGGAACATTCTACAGAAAGGTACCAGTGCACCAGGAACAAGATCCAGACAGCAGTCTTCCTGTCTGTGAGGAGGAAGATCGCTAGGCGTCTTTTCTGTCACCACCTCTGCGTATTCCTGTAGATGATGCGGAAAGCAGTGTATTAGTCTGGAATCGCAAACACTGGTAGTCTGTACTGTCTCAAACCTTGGTTCCGGTAGACATTCTGATCTACAAAAGGTGGACTGAAAACTGAGTATGTTCTTTGCCCAGTCTATGTGAGGGTTGTGCTTTCGGAGCCAGTTTATCCCTAGTATGATAGGGAAGTGGGCTGCTCGGATGATGTCAAACGAGATCCTTTCGATATGTTGCTGGATACTTAGGAGTAATTCTTCAGTGGTGTGGGTGATCATGCCGGAAATCAAAGGCTCACCATCCACTCCTTCGACCATCTGATCCTCCTGTTTGGCCAGACGATTGATGCCCTTTTGTTTAGCCCACAAGGTATCTATGAAGTTGCCGGCTGCACCACAGTCGAGTAAAGCCTGAGTTAGGACCACGGTCTTGCCCACAGTAAGAGCGACTGACAGAACCATCAACCTAGAATCCTCCGGTATCCCAGAAGACGACACAGACAGAGTTGCATAAGGACTAGGAATGACCCCTCGGGAGTGTGTCCCAACACTCACCGAGGGCGCTCGCTTCCTGAACGCCTCGGAGGGACGTCTGGACAGTCCCGTAACAGATGGCTAGAGGCTCCACAGTACATACACATATTGACATCCCTTCGTCTCTTTCGTTCTTCTGGGGTGAGTGGTGCACGAGCAGTACCGATCTGCATCGGTTCCTCTTTGCCTTGGCGTGAAGGTGGTAGAGAAGAAGGCGACTGGGCTTCTAGGGGAGGGAGACTGTAGAGTTTCTTCTTCTTTTGTTCTGACCGTCGTTCCGAGAGCCGGAAATCAATCCGAAGGGTGGCCGTGATGAGATCCGAAAAGGATGACGGACGGGCGATACGTGCCAGTTCGTCCTTGAGATCCTCTCTCAACCCTCGATGGAAAATGGCGTATTGAGCCTGTTCCTGCCAGCCAGCTTCGGCGGCTATCTGTTTGAATGTAGTGATGTAGGAGAGAAGGTCTGTGCTTCCCTGTCGGATGTCTAAGAGGTCCTCAGAGGCCAGAAAAGTGCTTTCTGTGCGTAGAAACGTTTGCTGCAGCAGGGTCTTGAAATCCTCATAGTTCTGCAGCACAGGATCTGGTTGATTTACCAAAGGGGTGGCCCACGCCAGGGCATTACCCGTCATGTGGGTAATCATGAATCCGACCTTGGCATGATCTGATGTGAACGTCTGCGGGCGGAAGAAAAAGTGGAGATTGCAGGCATCCAAGAACTCCTTGACTCGCTTTGGCGATCCATCAAATTTGCCTGAGACCAAAGGGAGCGAAGGTAGGTCTGCAGAGGGCCGCTCCCGTTCAATCATTCTTAACTGCAATGCTGCGTTGGCTGTCTTAAGGTTCTGGACCTCCAAGTTAAGGTTTTGGACGGCAGCTACAAGTTCCTGTACTTGCTGGGGGGTTGCCATCTCAGTTTCTTGTAGGCGTTGCTAACTGTCACTAATGTCGGTTATATCTTCTTCTTCGGATGAAATAGCAGATTCTCCCCCTTCCCCCAACTCCTCACCTTCCACTTTCTTCTTGATCTTCCCTTCCTGACATCTTGGAGGCTTCTCTTTTTTCTTGTGAAGATAAGGACGCCCTCGATAGGATGCCACCGTGCCACTAAGATAGGGGCAATGGGGGTTATCCCACCAAGAGCGCCTCACAGGGGGAAAAAGCCAGAAGGCACAAAAACCCCTAGAAGTAGTATTTCAGGTAGATGATCGAAGAAGGCAAGTGCACTGATGGAAGAACAATCCGGTAAGCAGGCACGGGTCTGGTAGGCAGAGGTTCCAAATAGGTACAAGGGATAGGCACAGGCAGTCCGTTAAGCAGGCACGGGTCTGGTAGGCAGAGGTTCCAATTAGGTACAAGGGATAGGCACAAGCAGTCCGGTAAGCAGGCACTGGTCTGGTAGGCAGAGGTTCCAAATAGGTACAAGGGATAGGCACAGGCATTCCGGTAAGCAGGCACAGGTCTGGTAGGCAGAGATTCCAAATAGGTACAAGGGATAGAGAAAGGAGGCAGAAGAAAACCGGGAAGGGAGGAAAAGGGGAGGAAAAGGAATGAAGCAAGCAAAGGCACAGGGAAAAAGGCGAAAGTAAGGAAAATCAAGGACAAGGCACTGCGCAAAGCAGGGTAACAAAAGGGTGGAACACTGCTGTGTCAAAACAGCGAAAACGAAAAGCAGAAAAACAGGATATCACCAGTAACGGAGGGGAAACAACACAGGAGGGAACCTGGAAACGATGCAACACGTATGCCACCCGGAAGTGGAGTGCTTTATACTTCCGGGTCACGCTCGCGTGCAATGACTAGAGCAGTGCGGGGAAAAGACGAGGAGTGAAATGCTACGGCGGACAGAAGCGACAGCGATTCCACACACACCATACCCGCCGCGGAATGACAGGAGTTCTACCCTCAGGGCTTCCCTGTGGCCCTGTGACTCTATATAAATGGCTTTCCGCAGAGTCTCCAGTCCCGCCCATCGGTCCCTGTTGGATGCCAACATGTCTTCCCTGTGTGATTGGCAAATGGAGTCTTTTGCCTGCTGTTGTTGCTCCATCTGCCTTTCAGGGGGGATAATGGAAGTGGCCACTCTCTCCATTGCCTGAGCCATCATTTCAACTGATGCTGCCTTTTGGGTTGCCATACCGTACATGGAGTTTTCCCATACAGTATTGCCTGGTGGCGTATGGCCACCGCGTCGGCGGGCACCACACCTGTTTGGAGCAAGGTGATCTACACCTTGCTGTGCTGGCACTGCCTGAGGCTGCAGGGCTGCATTCCCCCTCTGATCTGCTGGCCCAGGAACAGGATCAGATGTTGTGGAGTGTGACCCTGCATCCGTAACCGCCAAAGGCAGACTTACCAACACTGACATCCCCATAGAGGGTTCTACCCCTGGTGCAGGTGGGTTGGACAGAACAGAATCCCTGCCAGAAACACTCACCTGCGACGGCACATAAGTCTCATCATCTGATTCAGCACCTGATTAGAGGTCTGGGGAGGTGCACCCAGAGACACCCCTGGATAGTATGATCTGCAGTAAGATTGGGTTTTCACCCACCAACACACCACGTCCCCCACTGGTGCCCGGTCGTGCCTGAGATTCCTCCTTGGTCTGCACCATCTCTCAACCTCAACAGCACCAAGTGCGTCATCACCTGCAAAAACATGAAAGACAAAAAAATGGAAACAGGCATTAGCACCATAGCACACACATAGGTCTGACAAGCCAGAGATCCAGTACATGATTTACACATGTCCCACATGACTATAACCCTGGCATGCATGCACTGTCACTGAGTTGGAAGGGGAGGTAAAAAGCAGACACTGATGACACCAAGATGGAAAAGCAACACATTTGCTGCATGCTGGGTAGCACTGGCATCACACATTAGCCTGTGAGTGGCATGTCCAATACACATACATGACACATGCCAGCACACAGATGGCATGTAGCATAGCCATGGTACATTTGACAAGTACAGCCATATGTCAGTGAATGAGTACTGTCAGCCATCCATGTGAGATGGACATGATGAGATGAAAAATGCTACATAGTGTTACAAAATACGCATATGCCACTCACTGCACCACATCCAGTGTACAAGAATACAGTGATTTCAGGCAGATGTACACATCAATGGTTGGTCACTTAAACTTGACAGGAAACAACTATCATGTACCACATACAAACAGGAACCAAAAATCAATGTTTGCAGGTCAATACTCAATCAGCCTGAATGGTCTAATCATTCACATAACAAGGTAACAAATGTGGGCCAATGTGGGGTGTAATCAATGACAGAAGCATGTCACATATGTGACAATTGGGCTGAAAAATGCATTACAAAAGTGGGAGAATTGAAACAATCAGCCTGAATGAACACTGAAAAATTCTGAACAATGTTGTTGCTAGATGACAGTTCAAGGGCAACTGCAGTAATGTGGTGCTAAATGGCAACTGTGGGCAGAAGGGATACTGTCATACCCAAATCCAAGGCCGTTGAATGTTTTGGAGGAAGCACATGGGTGACCCATACCACTCAGGTGCACACACCCTCACCTGGTACTCAATCAGAACCCGTCACCCACATAACATACACATGGATTACACACACATGCATGGGCACTCACCGGACAATGCGTCGTAATCTGGTAGGTCTCCCACACCATGGATCTGTTCCTCTGTGACGAAGGTTCCAGCAACAGACTCATGTTCAGTGAGTTGGTTGTCCTCTTGTGGAGACCCCTGCCAGTCACCGGAGTAGAAGCATGATTTGAGGCCAGCTTGTTCTTTGCTCTGCGTTTCAGGTCATTCCACCACTTGTAGCAATCATCAGCTGAGCGCCTCACAAATCCAAGGGCACTAATGATGTCCGTGATGGCCAGCCTGTGTGCCTTATGTTGACCACGTGTGGTATTGCATCCTGCAGTCACCACCATTTCGCGGCTATGTGCCGACATATAGGCCACAAGTGCATCAAGTTTGGCATCATTAAAGCTAGGCTTCCTTGACATGCCGGAGTGTGTAGCCGTCTCTGTGGTCTCAGCCTGTCGTGCCAGAGCACCCTTCTTCCTCTTTTTCAAAGGTGGTTCGGATCCTGAGTGGCTTACACCACTCTGGTCAGTAGGGGCAGAAGCGCCGGTGGACTGGGTACTAGGAGTGTGGGAATGCACAATGACCATATGTCATGGTGCAGGCATTGGCTGCAGGGTGATGTTGGCAGGGGCAACATCTGTTTGATGGACCGGGACCGACCCTTTCCCAACTGGGAGACTCAGAGCTGGGGTGGATCGAGCTGCAGCTGCCCCTGCAGCCTCCCCACTCTGATTACTTGGGGCAGCAGATGACATAGCTGCCCCAGATCCACGTGGCCTGGTGACACCAACTTGCACTGCCACACGTGGCGTAGACTTGCTGACCTGGAAGTCAGCCTGGGAGTCATCCTGTGCCGGTTCAGGTGCCACAATGGGCTGGTCCAACAAGGGCTGAGCTGTTATGGTGTCAGCTACGTTTCCCACAACCATGGGGGGCATGGGTGTCCTTGATTGCTCCTCCACTCATGGGGGTCTAGGGGCACCCTGCAAATCCTGGCCACGTCCCCTACCACGCCCACCATGCCCACCTTTTGGAGGTCAGCCACCTTTGCCTCCCTTACCGCTTGGTCTCCTCCCAACCATGGCACTGATGTTGTTGTGCGTATGGGAGTAGCAGTAAACGATTGTCCTGGGCAATTGGTGGTGAAAGGGGTAGGGTACTAGATGGAATTCTTACTCTAGTGCTCTAGCAAGTCTGTCTGTGACCCCTGCGGGAAGATGACGGGTCACGCAACACACAGGTGCCCCAAAAACAAAAAATAACATGCACTTAACTCCTCGTAGACCACGTGCATGGAAAAATGTACCCGCACTGTGCTGTGGCACCTAGAAACACACAAATAAGCGTACGCGTATTACACGCAGCCTACAATGACCTCTGAAGGGGTACGCGACACACGGGGCAAGCACAGTTGGTAAATACGTGCGTGACTCACCATCTGCCTGGAAAGAGAACGTGAAAAAGACGGGCGTGTGTGCGTTGGCAACACCCCTGCCAAAAGAAAAATTGTACGCTGTCTAAGGAGACAGGACAAAAGAAAAAGTGAACGCTGTTTGAGGAAACAGGCCCAACAAAAAAAATGAATGCTGTCTGAGGTAACAGGGAGTACGAACTTGAAACGCTGTGAAGTAATCGCGTGTGAACCGACAAGAAGTACAGAATTCACCCACTCGCTCTCCACGAAAAGCACATACAAGGAAATGACGTCCTACACGTACCTTTTAAACCGGCCCACACGTACAACGTCACTTACACGTTTACGCGCTAAGGCCCTTTCCTCTAATTACACGAGCTGAAACTTAGACGTGCAGTTTTTGCATGTGTACGATAAACATGCACCCGTGTTGAGGGAAACACCCTTGCGCGTCACGTCACAGACGCATAGGCCCTTTCCTCGGATTACACACAATCACACGCGGACGTGCAGTTTTTTCATGCGCCCTGAACCACTATGCCCACATCACGAGGGAAAGGCCCGCACGCGTAACGTCACAGGTGCACTTACATGCTAAGGGCCTTTACTCGAATTACATGCAGACGTGCAAGATTTTCACATGCCAAATCACTCCGTATCAAGCTGGCCACGCAACAACACACGGAAGACCACGCTCCTGCCCAGAAGGGCGAATTACTGCCCCCCAGAGCCCTAAGCACGCTCTCACTTGCCATCTGCTGCTGCCTGCCTGCTGCCCACATGCCCTGCTATTTGCTGCCTGCACATCAGCCATCTGCAGGGGTGCAGTTGTTGTGACCACCAATGCTGGAACTGACGACTCCCGACTGGGATACCATCGCTCCACAGCCCAGCCCCAGGACCCAGTTGCCCACCCACACCTGCCTCTGGGGTTGCCATGTCGGGCACACCACCATCTGGCACCACTGGCAACCCCCAGCCAGAGAGGCAGAGGTCCACCAGATTCAGTTCCAGGGAAGTTGTTGGTGGTGCAAGTCCTGGGGCAGTATGATGCCCTCTTTGGAAGTTCTCGCGCCGACTATGAAGGACGGACCAGGATCTGGATGGACATCGTGACTGCCATCAACGAGGAGGGGGTGGCAGTCCGCGACATCAAACATGTCAAGAAGCACTGGGAGGACTTCAGGTCCAGGACCCTCGACAAAGCCCGGCGCCTCTAGAAGGCAGCGGATGCCAAGGGGTGTTGGGGACACCTGTTCGACCACCAAATGAGGGTCCTGGAATGCATATGCCCAGCGCTCCACGTCCAGGTCCTTGAGAGGGGGACATGCATAATGATTGGACGCTGTGCGTGTCGTCGTGTGCCAGTAGTGTGCAGGTTGCACATGTGTTTTTGTAGGGCCATGTATGGATGTGTATGTACAGGGGCTTGAGGCTGACACATGCAAGTCCTCTCATGTGTGAGACACATGGATGGTGTATGTGTCGGTAAGCATGCAGGCCAAATGCAGATGTGGGAGCACACATGTTTGAATTACTGTGTATGTACGTTGGCATGGTTGTGGTGTCACACATGGATGTTGGTTCCAGCTGCATGTATCTGCACTGTGTACATGTGCATGTGTGTGTATTTGACAAGTGTGCAACTGTGATGCAACATGGATGCATGTGACACTGATATGTAGAAGGCTGAATGCCAAATGTGACACGGATGGCAATCTCATCACTGCGACAGTTGGTGGAGATGTACACATGCATGTAAGTGTGGTGGCGTGTGTGCATGTCTTGTGCACTCCCTGTGTTTCATGTGATGTCAGGCTCACCTTCGGCTGCTCATGCTGTTGTATGTGTATGGATGGTGCTGCCGGGTGCGATATTGCTGTGGAATTGCTCATGTGTGTGAGTTGAAATGACATGTGTGTTGGTTATTGTGATGCCATGTCTGAAGTTTGACACTGCCACTCATGTGCAACTGTCATGTGTGTATCAGTCCATTGTACAGTGGCCTGATGCCTGTGTCCTATCTCTCCCTGTCTGCAGCATCAACTGATGAAGAGGGCAGAGAGGGTGCTGTGGAGCAAGGCGGCAGGGATCACACCACCAGCCGGAGACGCAAGGCCTGGCTCCCCTCCCAGGTTGTCAACCCGTCAGGGAGTGAGGAGTCTGGTGCCGCATCCCAGGCCGCAGCTGCCGAGGGTAGGTCCAAGAGGCGGCGGTCGGAGTTGGACTCCTCGGCAGCAGAAGGGGCAGCTGAGACCCCACAGGGTCTGACGGTGGAAGATGGCACGTAGTCATCCAGGTTGGGGGGGGGTTTGGTGGAGTAGGAGGCCGTGGAAGGGACAGACACGGGGTCTGGAGGTGGGGATTCCACTGGTGCTAGTGGTGCAGTGCAGGGGGAGGAACAGGAGGCAGCACAGGTCGCCGCGGAGGTGCCTGTGTGTAATCCTGTCCCTGATCCGGTGACTGCATCATCCCGCACCAGCAGGGAAGCCTACGTCCAGACCCGTTTTCAGGGAGGGGATCCGCTTACAACAACTGGCCTTCCTCTCCCTGCGGACGTGGCTATCCGGGACCGGGTTGAGCCTGTCCTGAGTGGGATGGCGTTTCATCAACGGGGCATGCAAGGTGACCTGCAGTGTTGCCTCGTTGACCGCGTTGACCTACTGAGACAGGTCACCAGGAACGGATTCCTCCGTTTGCTGGACCTTGTTCCGACCCCCTCCTCACCTGAACCCCCTATGCGCCAGTCGTCCTCCATGCCATCTTCCCACCCATGTATCACCTGGGTACCCTGTGGAGCTGCCTCTGACCCTGCGGCCAGGCTGGTGGAGGACACATCCCTGCCACAGTCGGGAGTTGGACGTAAAGCAGGGGTGGCCACCTCAACAACTGCACCCCAGCCGGATGAGGACGTACAGGCAGCAAGAGCCAGGGCACAGGCACAGCAGCAGCAGCAACAAGGTGGGAGTCATGATGGCTCGGGGCCTTCAATATCGGAGGGGCAGGCATCGGCCAGAGGGCAGGAGGATCCAGGATTGGAAGTGTCCTCCATGTGGCAGCGGTTGGGCCAGGCCATAGATGTGGAGCGGAAGCGGGTGAAAGAGGCACGGCTCACAATGGTCAGGGCGGAGAACTCCATGCGGAGGGCTCAGAGGCGGGCCGAGTGCCTCTAGGCAATTCGCAGGGAGTTGGAGGTCCACATGTCATCGTCCCTGCGAACCCTCGGAGCCATGGAAGAGGACCGCCTCCGGGACATTGAGCAGGAGTTTGATGATGCCCTGGCCCGGAAAATCGGGAAGTGAGCCATCGGACTAGCCCGCTGCCATTGTAAATAGTTTTTAGAGTTAGGTTTCCTTTTCCTTTTCCTTTGATTTGTGGTGAATGGACTATGCCACACACATTTGTATATCGTTTTTTTATTAGGTAGTTTCTTAGGTAGGTTTCATTTCTTTCGTTGGGCTCATAGACACTTGACAATGGATTGTACATAGTTGGGCAATGGATTTATTTGAACTATTTATTTGATTTTGAACATGGATTCATGGATTTTTCTTTTGGACAATGGATTGTACATAGTTGGACAATGGATTATTTTGAACTTTTTCTTTTGATTTCACCATGGATCAATGGATTTTTCTTTTTACATTTCCTTTGGATTTGCGTTGGTGGAGGGAGAGTTTGGACTATTTTTCGTTCAGATTTCTTTGGATTGGTTATACTTTTCATTTACTCATCTTTTGCACATGCTTTTCATTTCATGTTTGCTATTTTGTTATGCTTTCATTGCATTGGTGTATTTTTGTACATAATACATTTTCATATTTTAGTTCCATGTGTCGGATTCGCTCATTGGGTTAATGCATGTGAAAATGTGGGTTTACACAATCAATGCCAACCAGTGTGTGTGTGTGTGTGACGGACATGTGTTGATGTACATAGTTGACTTTTGGTTTGTGTCTTGAGATAGACATGTCAGTGTGGGGTGGATTGGGAAATCATTGCATCTCAAGAATGGGGTGGCGTGCTGTGGTATTTTGGTGTAGAAGTTGGCCATGATTGTGCATCTTTATTTCATGTAGGGGGGGCATGGGTGCCCCTCACTACTGGGGTGTGGGGGTCCAAGGGGACATGAGTGGGACATGAGTGTTGGCCTGCAGGCAGGTTCCCCTCACTGCTGGGGGGTGGGGGTGCAGGGGGACATGAGTGGGACATGAGTGGGGGCCTGCTGGAAGGTGCCCCTCACTGCTGGGGGGTGGGGGTGCTGGGGGACATGAGTGGGACATGAGTGGGGCCCTGCAGGCAGGTGTCCCTCACTGCTGGGGGTGGGGTGCAGGGGGACATGAGTGTGGGCATGCTGGTGGGTGCCCCTCACTGCTGGGGGGTGGGGGTGCTGGGGGACATGAGTGGGGGCCTGCTGGCAGGTGCCCCTCACTGCTGGGGGGTGGGGGTGCTGGGGGACATGAGTGGGACATGGGTGGGGGCCTGCTGGGAGGTGCCTCTCACTGCGGGGGGGGTGGGGGTGCTGGGGGACATGAGTTGGTGATCATATTGCAACGTGACATGTGGCTTGGCTGGGGGGCATGCTCATGGTGGATGGGCTGCCTGCGGGACATGACAAGGGGTGCAGGGTAGTCCCCTGTGGTGTGGGCTGCCTGTAGGGGCTGTGGAGGAGGTAGAAGGGACACCTGGGAGGACCCACACTGCCAATTCATGTGTAGGACTCCCCGCGCACCACACTGGATACACGTACGCCGCTCTGACAGCGAAATCGCGTGTGAAACTTCGCGCACACCCCCAAAATACACCTACCCCGCTCTGACAGCAAAATCGCGTGTAAAACTTCACACGCACCCCAGAAATACACGTACCCCGCTCGCACGGGGCCAATCGCGTGTGACACTTCTCGCAACCCCAGTAATACACGTACCCCGCTCGCACAGGGCCAATCGCGTGTGAAACTTCCAGCGAACCCCAGTAATACACGTACCCTGCTTGCACAGGGCCAATCGCATGTGAAACTTCCCGCGAACCCCAGTAATACACATACCCCACTCGCACAGGACCAATCGTGTGTGAAACTTCCCGTGAACCCCAGTAATACACGTACCCCGCTCGCAAGGGCCAATCGCGTTTGAAACTTCCTGCGAACCCCAGTAATGCACGTACCCCGCTCGCACAGGGCCAATTGTGTGTGACACTTCCCGTGAACCCCAGTAATACACGTACCCTTCTCGCACAAGGCCAATCGCGTGTGAAACTTCCCGCAAACCCCAGTAATACACGTACCCCACTCGCACAGGGCAAATCGCGTGTGAAACTTCCCGAGAACCCCAGTAATACACGTACCCCACTCGCACAGGGCCAATCGCGTGTGAAACTTCCCGTGAACCCCAGTAATACACGTACCCCGCTCGCACAGGGCCAATCGTGTGTGAAACTTCCCGCGAACCCCAGTAATACACGTACCCCGCTCGAACAGGGCCAATCGCTTGTGAAACTTCCCGCGAACCCCAGTAATACATGTACCCCACTCGCATGGGGCCAATCGCGTGTGAAACTTCCCGCGAACCCCAGTAATACACTTACCCCGCTCGCACAGGGCCAATCGCTTGTGAAACTTCCCACGAACCCCAGTAATACACGTACCCAGCTCGCACAGGGCCAATCGCGTGTGAAACTTCCCGCGAACCCCAGTAATACAGGTACCCCGCTCGCACAGGGATAATCGCGTGTGAAACTTCCTGCGAACCCCAGTAATACACGTACCCCACTCGCACAGGGAAAATCGCGTGTGAAACTCCCCACGCCGGGGTGTACATGTATTCGGAGGGGTGCGCAGGGAGTTTTACAGGCATTTTCGTGGTGGGGGCCTGTGCGCCATGTACGGGATTTGTGTGCTGTGCATGGTGCACAGGGAGGGGTTGGGGCATAACTGGCACTGCTGCAGGGTCGATGCGCCACTCTGCGCCACGTCTGGTTTTGGATGTTAAAATCCATGAATACGCTGTGCGCGGAAATGGATTTCAGCGCACGCGGCTGGCGCAGACTGTCGCACGCGCACACTGTGCGCCAGCCGCGTGCGCCACTTGTGCGCTTGATTCTATACATTACCCCCATAATGTGTTACGGTCTATGCCCAATGCAACTCTGAACACTTAAAAAAGGATGCAGATTGTGTGAAATGCATTCTACTGTCTTAATATCTGTTGCCCTAATACTATATACGAATAATACCTGGCATAGTCCATACCTTTTATCCCTTGCATGTCAAGTGAGACATATTGCAATGTTGCTCTCCACTTATAGGGTAATGTTAGCAATGCTAAAGTAGGAGATGCTGAGCATGACCTTGGTCTACTCAAACTTCTTAAAGTGCAAATTAATATTTCAGTTTTATAATGCGTTAACATGCAAGAGACCATTTCAAAGCGCTTGCGTGACATATGTACTAAGAATAGGAAGCATGGAATGAGGTTAAGCATCTAAGTAGCGTGATTACCTACAGTCAGTATCCGATATTTGAGAAGACAATTAGATTACATAGTGTGGGTGATGCTTTTATTATTAATATGTATTTATTGAGCACAGACCTGGCTTCGGGTAGCACCAGAGTGCTTTACAATTGTAGGGGGAAGAACACAGTGAGGGAAACAGAGACAAGGGTGTGAGAGCTAACAGGGGAAGGCAATGGCGGCCAATTAGCAGCAAGAGATCTACAAGCAACCAGGGAAGGAGACAGTGGGGGGCAGATCAGAGTCTCAAGTACGATGGGGAGTGCAGGGTGTGTGGACCTATGTGTTACAGTGGAGCCATTCCTTGTAGATTAAGGTTTTGAGCCCTTTCCTGAACTGTAGCAGCAATGGGGTAAGTCTGATGTTGATGGTAGGTTCCAGAGTCTTGGAGCATAGTCAGAGAAGGCTGTTCTTCTTGTTTTTTTTTCCTTCCTGCACCGTTGGAGTTCAAGCTTCACATTCCCTTACTTGTGGTAGATTGCATCCCCTATCCCTACCAGTGAGGTAGCTTGGGGACTTTATGATGACAGCCTTGTAGATGATGCAACAGGATTTGAAGATGATACAGCCTTGCACCGGGAGCCAGTGCAGTTAGAGAAGAGCCAGGGTTGAATTTCCAGAGTCCTTTCATGAGTGGTGCTGCAGCATGCAGGACACATCTCAGGTTTTCCAGAGTAGTCGCCGGAGGGCTTCCAAAAAGGAACTTTTTCATAAGGCACAATGCATAACAGAAGTACTGTTACTTGAAGGCTACTCAAATTACAACAAACATAAAATAACTGGATACAGGTACATGTCTGGTAAACATTCACAGAACCAAGCGAGGAGGAGTCAAGATTCTCTGGTAATATTTAAATATGTTTTGGGGTAGAGGTTAGAGTAAGCACATCACAGACTAAAGCATAGGAGCCATGAGTGGGGACAGAACAGTAGTTGGTGAATGAGTGCAAGCATATCTTCGATTTTTCTGTTCATGGAGCCACTTTTTTACATTAGTTTTTGCCTCTTGAGGCTGCATTCTGTTTTTAAGTTTTTATGGTCACACTTGCATAGTAGGGTAATGTAAATGAGCTACCCCAAAATATCATGATTAGTTAGTTATTTTAGGAGAAAGCAAATGTCATGTAATTGCTGTGGACTGTGCCTTATCAAATCTTTTTGCATAGATGAGAATTGCCTGTGTGCGCTGCTAAAATTCTTCTGAGCGGCACCCAGAAGGAACCTGTGCAAGCGCACATGCGCACAGCTTAGAGGGAACATTGATGTGGAGATACAAAGGTCACAAAATATCCGTGCCTCTCCTCTAGAAAGGACACAAAACTACTTGTATTGGAATCAAAGGGTCCTTTGTTGGCCTGTGCACAACATCCTTTATTTTTTACACCGCTCTGGGGCCTGTATATACAACTTGACAACCTGTCAGACTACACAGTCCTAATCAACTAGCCAACCATATAAAGAAGAACTGTTATCAACCATCCTATGACTTTTGCTATAAATGCTTTGCATACTGGCATAACTCTACTCCTTAATTCCCATGACTTGTTTTGCAGATCTATATATGTGCACTAACTGTACTGTATTCTATGCATAAGACTGTAAGTCTTTACTTACGTTGAATGTAATGATACTCTCTGTACCGCTATGTAACCATTTTCGTAAGATGAAGCTCCTAGATGCCTCTGGGTTATGTGTGCATTATAAATGCCAAAATAAATGAAAAAATAAAATAAATATATCAATAAATAAAGATGTCTTGGTCACTCCTAAGTGAACACCCAAAGGACTATTCTGAGCCAAGTCCAGTAGTAATCACCTGTGGTAACGATCACCAATCTCCAGTTACACCTTGCCTCAGAATTCTTGGACTCCCTGTACAGAAGACCATTCTCCCAGTATACTTTGAAAAACAGGTGCCTCACCCTGTGCTTGCTCCTCTGCCTGCTTCCATAGACCTGCTATAGTGGGACAGTATCTCCGCGGTATCCAGTCATTATGTCGAATGCAATAATTTCGAAAGACAAAATGTCGAAAATATTTAGTCGAAAACAAAAATGTCGAAAAACAAAAATGTCGACTTTTTTCCGACTTTTTTCGATTTTATATGTTAATAATAAATATTTTATTAAACTTTTTTTTTTAAAATAATTAAAGGTATTTCCGTGGGGGGTGGGGGTGATGGGGAGGATGGGGGGGGTTGGGGATAGGGGTTTGGGATGGTTTTTTTAAATAATTAATTAATTATATAATATTATATTAAAGATGTTTTTAAAATAATTAAAGGTATATCTATGGGGGGTGGGGGGATGGGCAGGAGGGGGGGGGGTTGGGGTAGGGGTTTGGGATGGGGGGGTTGGGGGGGGACCCCCCCCATAATAAATGTTACTATCTGGGTAAAAAAAAAGGGTTTTGGGTTTTCAAATTTTTTTTCGACATTTTTTTTTCGAAATTATGACTTTTCCTATTATATGTATGTATTTTCGACTTTTTTACATTCGACATTTTTTTTTCGACATTTTTGTATTTCGATATTATTTTTTCGACATTATGACTATGAACCTATCTCCGCACCTGGAAAAAGACAGCCATATGTGCACCTCCAGCTATGGGAAACATTCTCATATCTGGCAACTCCCTCAGGTCTACAGCAACTGTAACCTTCACCTCATGCTCCATTTTCTACACTAACTGGCAATAAATCCTGGGCTAACAGAGTCCTTTTGGTTATACATCATTGTACAAAGTACATCATTCCATGGTAATTTACTTTGTCAGAATTAGTTTGATTTGTTTGCCATTATTTCTGTTTGTATGTGGGTTTCCCCCATAACCCAGTCCCTCTCACTGCCACAATACCCTCTCAAGCCCCCAAATTCATCTATAACCCATAACTCCGAAAAACATATACACATTTACTTCATCATTAACTAATTCTGATGAGGTAATTTGCCACAGAATAATTTCCTTCATTAAAATCATGGCATATGGTTCTTTTTTACTGCATTAAGCAATTCAGTGGCTGCTGATCCCTCTCCTTTAGGAGCAGGAGCCCCACAGATTTGGCATCTGAACATGGAGCTTTCAGTGTGACTGGTCTCTCACACTTTCTGGAAGGAAGAGCCTCAATGCCAAGGGCCTCAGGTTCTGCTTCTCTGGCTGCTTGCTGAACATTTGCTCTCATGTCTGGACCTGTGTGACGAATTGAGGGCCTTTGTTCCTTCTCCCCATGGTGGAGCCATCCTCTTTGAGGCTAGGAAGGTGAGCCCGCTCCACAAGACCATGCCTAGGGATCTTGGAAAGTGGGACTTCAATGGAAGTGACTCCCCCTTAGGGGACAAGGACATGGAACTGCCTGCATTGATGAATGCTATGTCCTTCTTATACTTGGCTGCAGGCAATGCAAAAGAAAAGCAGATGCATTTTTAAGCAGAGATGGGTACTTAACTGATACAAGTGTATTATAGAGTAGGAGAGAGTGTGGTATGCTGGGGAAGCTCCCTGCTCTGATTGCTTGTTGGAGAGGTGGAGCAAAGGCAAGCCGCGGAGCCTGCAACTATCAAAGAAGCTGTAAAACCTGACTTCAAATGCTGGAAGGCTGGTAAGAGAATCGACAGAGAAAACATCACCAGATTGAGGATCGGTGTCCTGTGGTGGCGTGATCACAAACATCTGATGGTGGACAAGCAGACTTTTGATTGGTACAGATACCATCACAAACAGGAGCGTTATAAGGTCCTTGTTGCCAGAGTCCATAGACGAAAGTTATCTGCATCAATGGAACTCCAGCAAAATAAACAGTAGAGCAGCTAGTGCCAGGAATTGGCAACCCGAGTGAATGCAGAGCTCTGCAATGTTCGCTTGCATACAAGAAGATTCCAGGCAGAGCACGAACAGCGGGCGGCCAATGGCGGTAACATTATATGAAGAGAAAAACTCGTCCCAATCATAAGGATGAAAAACAGACAATAAAACAAGTTGACTGGGGATATAAACGACCCATTAAAAACCTATGCTGGCAAAATAAAAGAGACTTGATAGGAATACCTCGGGAGGAAGAGCAAAGGCCCTCACGAGCTCAGAGTGGGCGAGTAGAGAGAACAAGGCATACAGACAAGTAAAATGGACTGTCATTTAAACATGTCAAGTGAGCAAGATAAAATAAGAGACAATCCAATAACAAGAAGCTAGAAGAGGGGATGTATTAAGTTGGATAAAGTCAAACCAAAACTGAAAAGGGTTGAGTTTAAAGTCTATGAGAGATGTACAATCAAGGATACAACAGAGCGAGAGTATCTCAAGGAAACCTATCCTAAACAGAACCATAAAGAATAGAAAATATTGTTTTTGAAGAGCTAGAGGAGCTCATGAAGGAAATAGAAAGAAGATATCAAGAAACACTGTGTACAGTCTTTGACTAGAGACATTTATATAATAAAAGTACAAGACAATACCGGGGAATTTTGAGTTATTCTTATTAATGTTAGGGTTAGGTAGAATTAGGTTTTAACTGAGGAAATGTATGTGTTGTGGACTTCCTGACGACAGACAAGTACATTTAGTTTCTTTAAATATGCTGGGTAATCCCTTTAGCAATAGGGAAAGATAGGCCTTTTTCATAGTTTAAATAAAAGAATCCTTAAAATGTCTATAAGGTGTCCATCTCCTTGATCCGACCGGCCACACATGACTATCTGAAGATCAAGAACATCATAGTCTAACAGATACCATAAAGGATGTGACTCTTTCACAGCTGTGCTGTGCATTGAGGATCCCTCTGCAGTTAAACTGTACTAGAAGATTTGGCAAGCTCCCGAGTATCTGTGATGTTCTTGTCCACTAGATGCTGGCGTAACTCTGCCTCACAATTTTAAAGCATATACTCACATAAAACCAAATTACACATTCCTTCAAATGGGTTGATTTTGTTTCTGGTCACCCACACATTCAGATGCTTCAGAGACAAATGCATAAATGCATCTAATGTTTGTTTACCTCTTTTTGAAAGTGCTCAAAATCTCTAGGTTTATTGCTTGGGGGTTTTGCAAAACTTACTGAGCATGGCACCTTTCATTTTAGAGCAAATTGCCCTAACAGCTGAATGATCACTTCAAGTTGCTGAGTCGCTAAGCATCTCATCAATCCATCATTCACCTCTTGGAGTTGGAAGACCTTCCCTAGTGACTCAATCCTACCATACATTCCTTCCCACCTCATAGGGCTCTATTTAATCATTTGGGTTATATTGCTTAGGTTTGTCCTGGGTTCCAAAGCCTGAAGTACTTCCCTCCTCACTAGATACTTTCCTGCTTACTAGAAGCCTGTCTTCAGTCCCATCTCTGTGTCTTTAGCTTTAACTTGCTCACCTCCAGAATCACCAGTTATCTGCTTGTGTTCCATTAGTGACAACTTCCCCTATTCCAGAACAATCTTTCAGTAGCTGGCTCAGTTACAGTGAGCATACCCTGGGTCCTTGCTGAGGCTATGGACCTGCTGAAAACACACTACCATTCCTCTGCATAGAACAGACAGAGCAACCTTTACTGTCACTATGTACTTGCTCTGCTTTATCCTGCACAGATTGGGAGCCTCACTTTGAGTGACTACTGTCCCAAAATCGCGAGGCCTGTCAACATTTCAGGCTTACTAACTTTATTGGCTTACTGCCTTTCCTAACACAGATTGTGAAGGGTGCTGACAGTTAAGCCCTTCGCAGTATCCATATTCCATTCCTTCCCACAAAACTGTTCCTTGCAGTGTTTCTAACAATTGCTGAACAGTTCTTTTATTTTGGTGGGCTAAGCTGCAGGCACATTCCAGAGCTAGATCCCAACCGCGGGACCCCTGTGTGACAAAACAGCTTCTGCCCGGTAGGAATACCGAGATAAGCAGGGCCCCTAAGCTCTTACTCAGTCCCACACTACTACTAGAACAGCAGTGATCTCAATATAAAGATGAAACAGGTGCAGTATGATTTGTATACCTCTTCCATCTTTTTGGGTAGCCTCGACATAGGACATACTATACTCTTCAAAAAGCTGTGAGCTGTAAACCTACAAAACAATTGTATGGAAAGTGGCAATACAAGAAATGTATCAACAAAGTTTTATCAAATAAGATGTTTAGTGAATCAGAAAGGGCAGACATGTAGTGAGATACACACATAATGTAAAATTTAGCAAAAAAGGCACTCTCAATAATGTAGAACAGAGGTCTGAAGATAAATAGTAATGTGGAAAGCCAGGCAAATTTCAAGTAGATGTCAAGGTAGCCCAGGACACAACCACACCTGTTTCATGATCTTGACATCAGCAAGCCAGGCTTTTGGGCACTTTCTGATTTGTCCAGTCAGGTTTCCATCCACAGGCTCAGAGCAATAGTCTACCTTATGGCCAGCACCTTCGTATTTGAAGGAACTGCACATCAATTGATGATTATAATTTGCACCCATACTCTCTGAATAATCGCCTTGAACAATGTGGCTACCCTTCAAAGCTTGTGAAGCAGTCTAACAAAAAACAAAGATATACTCTGAAGGAAAGGTTGTTTATACCTAATTCACACAACCCAGTTTGGATAAAAGAGTTTGTACACTGACATTTGATTCAATTGACTTTGCTATCTTTACCTACACCACTGTTTGCTTTCAAAAGAGGCAGTTATTTTAAAAAATACTTGACCCATTCAGCACACTGTGCAGCTAAAACTACATTGGATCAATCCACTTTATCGAATCTAGAACCTGTTGCAGGTCATTACTCTTATGGGAAGTGCAATGCATGTACATTTGCAAAACCAATTCCAGTTTCATGATTCAGGAATGTGCATGGACTCTCCAACCCAAGACTAATTGTAAAACCAGGGGAGTAATCTATTGCATTGAATGCCTTTGTGGGCTCAGATATTTTGGACAGACAATGCACCCCATATATATTAGGATTAATGAGCATAGATTTCACATTTGAGGCCAGGACTAAGATCCGACATGAGTTTCGCATTTTGTGGAATGAACTTCAATGAAAATGACATTTCAGGGTTGGTGATTGACACTCTATAGTTGAATAGTCATGGCAAGGAAAAACGTACAGTCAAGGAGCACCAGTGTATATACTACACGAAATTCCATGTTAGAGTGTAGAATGCATAGATAGCTTGAAGGGAACATATTGTTTAATCATCTCCATAGGTTTTAAGTGCAACTAGCACATATTATATACGTGCAACCTATCTCATTGGCCAGTGTATTATGACAATAAAAATACATTTAGGTATCCCTAAGTATAATATGCAAGTCACATACTGGAATTATCACCATACATTATCTAATAGGTAAAGTAAATCATCATTATCTTTTCCATTCCTATTAGGGGAATTCTTATATTATATGATTAGTTTACTTATTAAGAATTTCAGATACATGCTATGGAGATTTTACAACCACAAACAGGGCCAATCATCAGGCCCTCCAGGCATGTTATTGCGTATGTGCATCATGACGTCTTTGCACATTATTTCTGCACCGTGACTAACATGGCAATTTACATCCCAAGCACAAGCGGCCAAACAGTAGCATAATGCACGTATTCCTCTTTTTATTGGGTACACACGTTATGCTTAATATAGTTTAGAGTGATGTCAACATTAGGAGCCAGCATCACCTCTCTATAATAACACTGGGTTCTTTTTACCATTAGGAAATAATTTGGTTGACAGTAAAACCATCTGTGTTGAATTGATAGGATTAGCTTCTTGTTCTTTGAGGTATGTGTTTTTCTACATTTTACATTTGGATGTTGCATATTCCTGACTTATAAACAAACACCTATTACAGTCCTCTAAATTATATCAGATGAGGACTGAATATTGATCACCAGCTCATGAATGTTTTAATGGTTGAGTCAACTTGTAGTTCATTCACACTATTAAATCCAGATAGGCTTTGGTGTATCCTTTCATTTCATATGAACTTGCATTTTGAAGCCACAGGAACATGGCTCTCCAAATCAGTTTGGGTGATTTTGTTATTTCGTTTTAGTCAACCTGCATGATACATGCTACAGTTCATTGTATCAACAATCAAATTAGATACATTCTATACACACTATTTGACAAATGTACTGCTCTTCATTTTATTTCAATCTGTGCAGTACAAACACTATAGAATGTGTTGTCCTGATGAAGGTGTTCAATTGTCTTCACACCAAACCATCTTAACCTATTTATAAGCTTATGGAGACACACACGTCTTTGGCACACATGGGATAGCGCTACACTTTGCAGCAAGAAATGTATCTTCAGGATTTATGATACTTTGACACACGTGAGATCATATTTTGAAATCACCTTCTGGAATAATCATCACATATTTGTTTCTCTGCAGGGACATACATCTTTGTCAATAATTTAGTAAATATGATGCTGGAATTTAGTGTATTTGACTGCCATCTTTGTATCTTTTGTGAAATATATGTCAGTTGTGTGTCTTTGACTTTTTGTTTTAGGTACAAAAACTCTTCTTGCAAACATACTCGATTGATTCATTTTGAATAAGGGGTTCTTTTCTTTTTTATGATTTAAATGGGGACATATTTATTTGGATATGTACAATAATGTGTTTAATAATTGTCCATTAATACAATCATCTTTCCATTATTAATATCATTATTAACTTCCCTTGCTTCTTTCTTTCAATGTGGTTTAGGAACATAAACCTGCTTTTGCACATTTAACAATCATAATTGTCCACCCATGACCATGGTAGTATGTAACATGTATTGTTATTTTTTGTCATGATTTCAGACACCATCGTCTGTGGAATTAAGACTTAAGCACCGTTTTAATACATTATCCAGTTGGAACACTCTTCTGTTGTTACATTATTATAGCTCAAGTTACTTGTTGAAGTACACGAGCATCCATGTTAATATATGAGTCAGGTTCATGTTGGAAATCTGGTTTGATGGTGTTCAACATAGTGGTGCAGTTTGGCAATCTGAAAAAGCTTCAGGTTTGACAAAGCTTAGCAAAGGCAAATGATGTTTGTCTAAGTACAGCTTGAACTGTCGATGGGCTCAATGTGAGGAAAGGCGCTTCAGTGGTGAGCTGACTCGGCTGGATCCAACAAAGTGGTGCAGTTTGACAAGCAGCGATGGATTGTGACTTGAGGAAGATTGGACCAGGCAGATGTTATTCCATTTGGCATATATTGAAGGCACACAAAGCTTCTCAAATATCAGTGTCAAAGGCAGTTCCACTGTATCTTTCCAGAGGCTAGAAGAAGATCAGAGCAGTTGAAGATGCTCAAAGCATTTTGAAAGTGAAAAGAGACCAACAAAGCATACTTGGATACTGTGAGGTCCCTGAGGAAACAAGAGCCCATCTGCTTCCCTTCACAGCCTGGCGGGTTGCTAAGGATACTTGCAGTTCTGACAATTCAGCAGGCAAAGTTCAGAGTAACAGTGTCCAAAAACAGTAATGATTTCCTCCAGCAGGTTGTTTCAGATGTTTCCAAGAAGCAGTAAGGGAGAGAGTCTGCAAGCTTCTTGGAGGACCTTATCTTCACCCAATGGATGTACCTTTGGGAAGGCTTAACCTCAGCATGGTTCCATTGAAATCTGCCTTCTAAGATGATGCCATGATAATTCTTCAAGGAGATTCTGAAATATGCTTCCCTAAATGGATCTCAAGGTGATTCCTTGGATGACTCAGAAGATGATTTAATAAAGGGGGAGTCCACCCCCTTATATAAACTCTTTCCACAGTAGATTGGCTCACTATATGACTTCTGTAAGGCTGGCAATTCATTGTGTTGTAACACGGGTTGTTCCTTGTGATTTCCTTTCTATGAATAAATGCAAAAAGTAAGGTCGACCCACTAATTTAGCAGATATATGGACTCAGTGGAAATCTTCAATAGGCACAATCAAGAACTCCCATACCATGATTGAGCAACATGTAGGAAAAGGTTTGTAACAATATCAAGAGGGACACACAAACAAAGGGAAACATTTAACAATGTTTATATGAATGAGTCAAAACACTGAAAGGTTTCTTTTACAGTGCAATATACACTACTATAACTAAACTAAACTACAAAAATAAGAAAAATGAATATAATTGGACACAGGGCACAAGGAGGGGCTCCTAACACACCTAACCAAGGAATTCAAATCAAAAACCATCCATCCACTATCATACAACACTCACACAACTGTGACACAATGAATGGAAAGCAAATTGTATAAATGACACACTTAAACTTAAAGAATTGCAGTGCATACCAAAAAACACCGACCTCTAAAATACTGTGCACCACCACTCTGTACCACGTGGCACCTTAGGTTATTTTACACATATGTGTGACAACTATATAAATATAGAAAGAGAAACAAATTATAGCAAAAATAAATTGTTGCCATAATATTCAATGAAAAATGTCCAACGCGAGTTTCGGCCTATTGTCAAATATTCTATCGAGATATCCCAGCCTTCTTCGGGGCAGAAGCATCAATGCAGTGAGGTGTGTATACATTTTGTGCTCCAATGTAGTACATATGCAAACAGACTCAAATGCTGTTAAAAATAACAGAAACATTTAAGTTTAAGTACAACCAATCCCCATTATGGCTGTAATGGGGGGGGCATGGCTAGCAGCGAGATGAGAGGAACATGAGCCTCCTCGGCTCCCACAACCGCAGCTAAAATCCTGATTTAAACACCTGTTTTCCAATTCCTGCGAGGCCTTTAAACATTCCTGCCGAGAAATGGACACCCTGTGGCAAAAACGGACTGCAGGGCAGAGAGAATAGCTCCTGTGAAAAGGAGTTAGAAGCGTGTGAAAGCCGGCGAGAGAACCGACCTACGTGCATCCAAGATGGCGACTTGAGTGAGGACAGCATACGCGCTGCAAGTGGAAACCAGTGTTGCACTACTGTAGAACACAGACCGCCAACCCGACCATCATCTGCAGTGGGGAGGGAACGCTGTCCTGTGGGCTGTTTAGGTGGTCCACAGCCCCACGAAAGAAGCCCCAACAGGACAAAGACAGCAACGGCCGGGCGTGGCCGTTGCCTGAGGGGGTTGGCAGACGAGGCCTGAGGTGAGTGCCTCCAGAAGGCGGGCTGAGCCCCAGCGGCGTCGCAGAAGCAGCGGACTGGCAGAATCCTGCCCTGCAGTGCTCCACTCCATCCCCATCCAGCCACGGCTCTCCCAGAAGAGGGGGATCAGAGCGAGCGCGGAGCGATGAAAAGGGAAAGTCGTGCAATACCTAACTAGACACGCCCCAGACATAGGGCCTCATTACACGGTAGGCGGAGGACCAAGGTGCTATTAGCACCTTGGTCCATGTTGGTAAAATACCGGCACCGCCTTGGTGGAAAGGGGAATTACCGCCCTATTCCAAGGTTGGCGGGGCGGTAATTCCGCCTTCCCCCATTGCCCTTCCCCATTCCCATTTTTGCCCCATAGGGCATAATGGGAATGGGGAAGGTGCTAATTACGGTACCGCAAATTGCGGTACCGTAATTAGCACCCTGGTCCCTTTGCGGGTTGGTTTTTAATGCCTGCTAAACAGCAGGGGTTAAAGTACCTACCCGCAAAGGGACCTCGTAGTAAGGCGGGAAGGGTTAACGGTCACTGGTACCATTACAGGTGACCGTCAACCCTTACCGCCTTCCGTGTAATGAGGCCCATAGTATTTCTGTCTGAAACCCACCTGGCAGGCACAAACTGCACCCTATTCAAGCGCACAAACTATAGACTTGCGTTACATGCTGGCTTTACCATGGGCTCTCGTGGCGTCATGATACTAGTACATAAAAGGCTCCACTTCCATCTAAATACTGTTGCCCAGGACACAGGCGGCAGATACGTATACGCGACAGGGACACTCTGGGAACAATCCATTGCAATGGTAGCGGTCTATGCGCCACCCACCCTACTATCTTCGCTACTTACCGACATTTCCCCCTTGATCACGGAAGACACGTCTAATATCATGATAATGGGAGGAGATTTCAATGAAGTCATGAATGCTGGATTAGACTGTTCACATCTACGCAGAAACCCCAGCGTACCTACCAAACTCGACAAATTTGCAAATGCCCTGGGCATGCGGGACTCATGGAGAGACCTCCACCCTAATAGTAGAGAATACTCCTATCACTCCGATACAGGAGACCCAAACCCACTAGTGTCGGACCAAGTCATAGCAGAGGGATTTGCGGCCTACTATACTGATCTGTATAAGACACCCACCACCCCTATAGACACTTCGATTATGGCGGAAATCACTCTCCCCACTTTAAAGACAGCACAACAGGACCTACTGGAGAAGGAAATTACAGAGGAGGAGGTGCAGAGTGCCATGTCTGGACTCCAATCCGGAAAGTCTCCGGCCCCAAATGGCTTCCCGGTTGAGCTGGGGTGAGAATTGGGAGCAAACATAATAGCCCCGCACCTACTACGCATGTACCAGTATGCACGGGACCAGGGCTCCCTATCCCCGGACCTAAAAGAAGCCACAATAATAGTATTACCAAAGGCAGATAAGCCCACCTGAAACCTGTCGCTCATACAGACCTATTTCACTTATAAATAGTGAAACAAAAATATTAGCTAAAATACTAGCGGACAGATTGCAGCAAGTCATCCCATCATTAATCCACCCAGACCAATGCAGTTTTATGCCCCAGAGATCAACCCCCATTAACCTCGATAGGCTACACTCAGCCTGGAAAGGGCAGACAGTCTTCAAAGTCCATTAGCACTACTAGCAATTGACTTTGAATAAGCCTTTGATTCGGTGCGCTGGGAGGCCATCTGGGAAATAATGAGCCACATGGGCTTCGTCCAGTATTTTATGAGTTGGGTGAAATTGGTATACAGCTGCCCAAGCGCCAGAACTAAAGTTAATGGCTGGCAGTCAGACTCTTATTTTGGGCAGGGGCACGAGGCAGGGCTGCCCCCTGTAAGCCATGATCTTCGCGATCGCCATAGAACCCCTGGCTATACTCCTGAGAAACACCACACTTTGGGAAGGCTTCCGATGGTCAGACACATGGGAGGATAAAGTTTCACTCTATGCAGATGATTTGTTAATTTATTTGAAAGACCCGATTAACTCCTGCCAGAGAGTAACGCACATGCTAAAGAGATACAAGGCCTTTAGTGGACTATGTGTAAAATGGTCCAAATATATACTGTTCCCCATAGGAAGCGCAATCGCCACAATACCAATTAACTGTCCCTATCGCATTGTAATGGAACAATTTAAATAACTTGAAGTCACAAAAATCCTCACAAACTACATACCCATGAATCTACATCTAATCGTGGCAAGATTCGCGGAGGACACTCGCCATTGCTTCTCCCTGCCACTGACGCTGTTAGGTAGAGCGGCCCTGTTCAAAATGATTGCTCTTCCTCGGTTTATGTATATTTTGCAAAACGCACCACTTCATATCCCAAAGCACGAATTACTCAAAAATGTATTGCGTCCTCCGGAACCTACTATGGTGCAGGGTTCACCCACGGATAGCTCTCCCTACACTTCAGAGGTCCATCTGGGAGGGGGGAATTGGACTGCCCAGACTGCAAACATATTACTGGGCTGGTCAAATGGCAGTGTTGAACGACATGCTACACGGGGATGAGAACTATCCACACATTAGAGGGTTCAATGTCGATAGAACAGCATCACCTCTGGAACTCTTGTACCGCAGCTCGGGCGGTGCAACGCCCCCCTCTATGTGGGCACAAATCACCTGAATCTGGTCAGAACCACACCAGTACTGGGTGGGACTTGAAACTGACAGCCATACAACCGTTATGGAACAATATATTCCTCACAGAAATAAGTAAGCTCCCCAAATGGCCTGCCTGGAACCAGCAAGGAATAACAAGGATTAGAGATATAGTGCGGGAGGTCAAGATAATCCGGTTTGAGACACTGCAATCTGACTTCTCTCTCCCACACACAGAAATGTATATCACTATACCCAAATGAAACATGAACTGCAATCTAACCTACAGAACATGAGGTATATGCCAGAATACACCCCGATGGAACACAACATAATCCAGGAACAAATTAAGTACAAAATCTCAACCATGTACAACGCGATCTCATCATTTGCCACACCGGAACTACCCAGCCTAAAAGCCAAATGGGAGCGGGACGTGGGTACATTACAACCAGAGGACTGGACAGAGGCATTGATGTAGCCCCGTGAATTAACCATATTGTCCAGGCTCAGACTGGTCCAACTTAAGATCCTACACTGCACCTATTACCCGAGAGTAGCATTATTTTGGTGGGGTAGAGCTCCAGACTCACGATGCCTGCGTTGCAAGCGTCAAGAAGGGACCGTCTTCCATATCTTATGGGAATGCGCCAACACACAAAAGCTCTGGCAGAAATGTTGTGATATATTGTCAAGAGTCATGGGTAAACCAGTACTGAAGGAACCAAAACATTTGTTACGAGGGGTCTCCGACGGAAGCGACCTGTCACGCTACGAGAAGTTACTCTGGTCGACTGCCACAGCAGTACTTAGAAGGAACATTGCACAGTTGTGGGGATCGGGGACGACACCAAGCTACGAACAATGGGCCACAGACGTGGACATATGTGCAGCAATGGAACACAGAGTATATACAGCGAGGGGCTGCCCTGAGAAGGCGCACACAATCTGGCAGAAATGGGATGATGCCCGCTGATTGTTCTAAGGTGCATCAGAAACATTACACCCACAGTAGCACGTGCAAACTCATATAGCTGCGTCAGACATGAATAGACTAGCCTACAGGAACCCTCTTTTAGTGATTGATGGTCCCGGGGGCCATGGCCCCCTGTTTTCCTTTTTCCTTTTTTGTAAAGTACTAATTGTAATGTTTATTCATGTATGAAAATCCTATAAAATGTTTAAAAAAAGGCTGTAATGATTCTCTTATAAATTTAACCCTGCTTGGAATGTAGAACATGGAGAGAAAGTCACCACCAGACAGCTACTCTGATGCCCCAAAACCTGTATTGAATTGCCAAACGTGCAACACCAGGATCTCATAGCATCCGGTGGTGAAAAAAGGACCAATGAAAACGAATGAAAGCCAACAGTGCCCATGGTGTGTGTTTTACCAGATCAAACAGCTGGACATGCAACTGCCAGCGTGCCAGACACAATACAGCAAGAGATAAGGCGTTTATTGAGGTGCCTATTACCATCTAGCATGCAGGTAATTAAAAAAAAAAAAACATGCAGGTGATGTTAGAGACAACCAGGCAAAGTTGAGCCTCTGTGAGCTAAACCACGCTCCATATTTAGTTAGTGGTGTCATTATGCGCCATGTATGTACCTTGCGATCTAAAGATGAAAACAACTGGATATGTAATTCTTGGCAGTTATCCCTCTTAGTCAAAGTGAAAGTTTGTACATCTCATCCTGTGCGAATGTAAACAAACATGTATATCAAGGCATGAAACCCCAGTTGTATAGATGGTTAGTGAAGCGGCCACTACCCGAATTATTGAACAGATCGGAATGGATAAACCAATCGTGCACACTCACATGCTAAATCAGAGTATGTTCAAACAGCACGCCAAAAGTAGGGATCAATCACAACTGTGGCCTGTGCAAAAAAGGCTCATTCAGCACGGACCTAACCCGCTATTCCAGGTTTCTCTGAGGTGCTGGACCTGAAAGGTAAAATAGAAAGGTGATGCAGCCCGTGTGTATTTCAGAATGCAGGGGTCAATTATCATTACTGGTAACGTAATGGTGTTGTCACCAACGGTTTACACAATCCACAGCGCCCGCTGTTCTAACAGTGCAAAAACTGAAACCGATCATCCGAGATCGTAACTGAGGTACCCCTACATGCACATGTGCGAGAGAAAACAATATCCCATTGTTGGTGGACAGCTATTGCAACCATGGTGGCCATCTTGCCGTGGTGTGGAATGAATAAAAATGGGGCCCATTCTAGATGGTGTTACTAAATGGGCAAACAGTGATGAACGAAAAAAAAAAAAAACGATTGTTCAGAACCATAAGGCACTGTGCATCCTGTGGCCAGAAATAATGTAATCTGGCAACCTAAGAAACCTGGAAATTGTTTTCTATACTCGACAACTAGAAAAGTAAAACAGACTGTGCCGTGGTCAATGTGCACAGTGCCCGTGTGTTGACAGATGTCACAACAATATTTTGTCTAAAGATAGAAAGAGTCACACTTTAAACACATCCAGGACCTGGACTAATGGAAGCCAGTCAAAACTACAGAGGCCAACCGGCCAGGGCAGAATTTGAATACAGAGCCAATGAAATGCGGCCTCAGTCAAATAGGTTGACCCAATAGAGCTCCTCATTAAGGCCAACCTGGTGCATGTCCAATCTATAGATCCAGATTTGTTCTAGACGATATATGCATGTTGATATTGGAAATATAAATTGGTTAGCTCATATAGCATCCACCAATAACCATTTGATATCATCCGGGCCATAGATGAATTCAATGTAGTGTTGGACCATCAGAGCTGAAACGGTACATGTCCCTATTTGGCTACAGTGTTCTTCAATTCTTATGGAGATCGTATGCATGGTCATGCCCGCGTACAGAGGTTCGCAGGGGCACATAATAATATAGACCTCATTTTTGGAGTTGCATGTGGTAAGATTTTGCAACTGCCAGGACAAGTTTCCATTTGTGAATTGTAAGGTTTTTCTAGTGAATTTACAAACTTCACAATTTCCTCAAGGGCGATAACCTCGAATTGGAACCAAAGGTGCTTCGAGTTTATTGGGGATAGCAGATTGGAAAGTGGTTCCCTAGGCATCAAATGAGATTAAACATGTGTATCTCGAATGTTGTAGCCTCATTTGTGGGCAAATAGAGGCATTTGTGTTGTGCAACCAGTTGCAGAGATGGTGTGCCAATGTTTCCTAATGGCTCTGTGAATCACATTTATCATGGGAGAGAAGGTGGTAGGCCATATGACCCTGTCCAGTGCACTCACCAGTTCTCGTCGGGTCAAGAGTGTTTCACGATGGATGTATTGGGCCCTTTTGGCAGCATGTTTCATAACCATTGGCAGATATCCACGTTGTCTCAGTCTATCACCAATTTCCTGTTCCCCTAATTCGTAATCCTCAGGGAAGTTGTAATTTATGCAAATCTAAGGACCTGGCGAGAGGACAGGTTGTCCCTGAGGGCCTTGGGTGTGGACTATTGTATGCTAAAAGTGTATTGTGATCCGTAGGTTTACAGACAAGATTCATGAACAAAGTACCATTCTTATGGCCAATACAGAGGTCTGAAAATGGGAGCAAATCTTTACTCATACAAAATCGAGTTCAGGGGAGCAAGCATTTAACCACTGGACAAAATCAAGGAGAGACTCTTCTGACCCTGACCAGATGAAGATGATATCATCAACATAGTGTGCCTAGTGGGAAATATTGGCCGCATAAAGTTTGTGTTTGTATATAAAAAGTTCATCGAACTCAGCCCTGAATATATTTGCCAAACTGGGCACACTGCCTCCGTCACTAGACCTCATAGTAGATGTAAATCTTTATTTTCATTGTATGCTCATCTGCCACTTTTGTGACTCCCCTGTAAAATATCTATGCATGTGGCTTAGAACACTGATGGGCATGAAAATTATAGCTTTGCTAGCCACTCTTAGAAAAAATCCAGGAAAAACTGCTGAACATATTAGTGTTAGCTTAACATATTACACACTGTTTTGGTTTACAATTCAAACCTCTCATCTTATCAGTGTATTTTACGAATCTCTTTCTATTCGAAGTCCTTTTATCAATGGTCCCTTATTTTATCCTTCTCTACTATTGTTTTCCTTTGTTTCCCTTTTACTTCATTGTCCGTGGGCTTCTTTATCCAATTTGTCTGTTATCCATGATGTTATTCCAGAAGGATATAAGAGCAAATATTGTTTTTTTCTCATTACCTGCAATAAGTGATGCCCAGCAATCTTCAGGTGTTAATGAAGTTTGGTTCTTCATGAACCATCCACTGGAAAGATGTCTTTTTTTCATTTAGAGCAGGGCATATCATGATGATGTGGTGTAGGCTCTCAATCGCCGTTCTGTCCTTGCAAAATCGACAGTGTTTTTTAGATTCAGGAATTTGTTTCCTTGCTGCCATTATTTCTCGTGTTGGTAGAATGTTTAATCGTAGTTTCAAAAACATGTACCGTATTGTAGATGATGGGTAGATCTTCAAATATATTGGCAGTTGATTAATGCATCTGGTATCTAATATGCATGATATATCATGTCGATACTTAGCTTTGGTTTTGTTCGTATGTATCCAATAGTTCTCTTTGACTTTTATCTTCACTTTTTGTGGTCTTTCTATCAGTGTTTCCTTGCTCCTCTTTTTTTGCTTTGATGGATCTTTTCCAAAGTTCCAGAGCTTGTTCGTTGTTGCCAGATTTTTGGGTTCTAAGTATTTCAAGTGGTGGGGCGTATGATTCACTCATGATTTTCCGATAAAGATCAAATTGTTTCCACAGCACCATGGATTCCAGTGATTGGAGGGCGAGTTCTACTCGGATGCGAGGTGTAGGAAGTGATGTAGGTAGATTTAGTACTTTCTTCCAAAAATTTCCCTCTATTTGTGACCAGATGGAATTATCAATATTTATCATTCTCTCAGCCCCTTATGTTAAAATTGCTGTTACTTTTTGCTTGTAGAATGTTACAACTGGAGTCAAAGAGAATTTTCCATATTTTCGGTGTAGTGTTTTAGCCTGGTGCGCTAAAGATAGCGCTTTGTCTTTTAGATGCTGTGTCCATTCCTTCTCTGTGGGAGATTGTGATATCAATACCCGTAGATATTTTATCTTCTTTACTTGCTCTATTTTTTCCTTTCCTATATGGAAGGAGATTGACTGTCTGTTCTTTTTCGTTTGTTTCATTAGTGGCATGATTTAAATTTTCTGAGTGTTTATTTCTAGCTGGTTGGTTGTCATGTATTCTTCTAATTTCTGTAACGCAATCTGTAATCCTCTGCGAGTTTTCGCCAGTATTACGATATCATCCGCATATAAGATGCATGGTAATGTTGTATTATTTCTTTTTGGCGGATTCATTAGCGGGGTGTATATATTTACTTCAAGGTCTGCCTTGTATAGATGGAAAAGGGTGGCGGCTAATGGGCAGCCTTGTTTCAGGTCGTTCCATGTCTTGATGTGATCCGTAAGTGTTCCGTCTTTGGACATTCTAATTCTTATACTGGTGTTGTCATACAGAAGTTTGATAGGTTCAATGATGTTGATCGGACATATCCAGGAATCACATTTTTCCCATAGGGAGTTTCAATTTACCAAATCAAAGGCTAGTTTTAAGTCTACGAATGCAGCATAGGCCTGTGTTCTTGTTCTTATGGCTTCATGTTTCAGCAGGTTCAATAAAAACAGGTTGACGTCGGTACCTATCGTTTTCACGAACCCTGTTTGTCTGGTTACGTATTTCTTTTCTTTTCTTGCCCTGCTGTTCAAATTCCCTAGTAAGAGTTTTGCGAAGATCTTCCATAAAGGGTCCAGCAATGCCAGGGGTCGGTAGTTTCTCGGTTCCTTTGTTGAGCCATGCTTCAATATTGGTATTATTGTGCCTTGCCTCGATGTCTTTGGAATCATCTTTGTCTTCTGTATCATCGTAAATATGCTCTCGCATATTGATCCCCAGGCCTCTGGATTTTGTTTGATTATCATATTTGACAGGCCGTCTGTCCCAGGCGCTCTGGAGATGATTAGGGATTGTATTGCTTTCTGGATATCTTCCGGCTCCCAGTCCCAATGCCATGTTGTATTTTTCTCTGTCTGAGTGTTTTCTTTCAAACGTTGGCATTTCCCATAGAGCTCTGTGAAGTATACGTCCAACTCGCCTCCGGTACATCAGTGATCATTGCATCATGTATTTGCGATTGGACGTGTAGTAAAGAACATAGTTGTCGTGTGTTTCTGTTCATCAGGGTTTGCAGCATTTTCTCTGCATCTTCTTGCATGATTGAGTTTCTGTTATTCCTCATCCAGTTTTTTGTTGTTTTGCCAATTTGATTTGTTTAATTTTACTACTTAGGTTTTGTTTTATCAATGTTATCTTTAGCCTCAGTTCCTTTTTTTTGTTATTATTTTCTGGTTATAGGCATGAGGGTGCTTTTTTGTTGTTTACCCCTGGTTTGTTCTATTCTGGTGCCTGAATGGTTGTAGTAGCCATTCGTAATTGATTTTTTGTGCGTCATCTAATGTTGATTTTTTCATTATGTTTTGTAATTTTTCTATCATTTTTTGTCCAATCCTTAGTCTGTTTCCACCGTGGTTATCTCCGTTTGTGGTAATTCCTTTTTTTCATTTGTTTGTTTCGCGGTGTTTCATGCCCTCATCATTATGTAATGGTTGCTATTTCCATATTTGATGTTTTGGACATAGCACAGTTCATCATGTATTCCTTTTGTTGTGTAGATGAAATCAATTATGGCTGTTGTGTTCCATCTTGCCCATGTTTCCATCAATCTTCCTGTGGTTAAGTCATAGCAGTTCGCCCTTTTCATACTTCTACATGCTACTTCTTTGGTCCAGCTTTTAGCATGGGGCGGAAGGTTACATTCATCGATTTCCTTGCCTTTGTTGTCAAATATATGGATATTTAAATCTCCATGTATTATAAATTCTATATCTTTGTGTTTTTCTTTGGCTCGGTCAATTGCCGAGAATACAGTGTCGATGAACTTCTCTTCTGTAATGCTTATTGGGTTCCAATACACGTTCATTAACCCCCATATTTTCTCTATCCTGGTGTTTTTCTTTGTCACTACTGTCTCTGGGCTATCACTTTTGCATTTAATTATCGTTAATTGGGACCATGGATTCAAATTTTCAGATTCTATCATTTCGATATTTCGTCTGTTTTTAAGATAGTAGACCAGCTGAGGGGCAACCTTTTTTCTTTTGGATTGCAGGATTCATTTTCACAGTGTACCCGTCACATATTGGTTGTTCTGTTAGCCATGATTCCTGTATAAAAATGATATCAGCAGTTTGGAGTATCTGGTTTGTTGTGCAGAATAAATGGCTATGTCCCTGGGTATTCCATGAGCACAACGTAGTGGTGGAAGTCTTCTCTTTATTTGGTTGTTATCTTCTTCGCTTGTGCTGTTCTTCATCCTCTGAGGTTGTATCATCCTGTTGTCTCCATATTCCATACTTCATGTATAGTTTGTGACGGTTTTGGAATCCTTTGCCACCGTTTCCGTCTTTCTCACTCATGCCTCTTATTTTGTCGTACTCGGATGAGTTGCTCTGGTGATCGGCGGCATTGTTGTATGTGCTTTCTTTGTGGTTAGAATTCCTCCGCTTCGGCATCGTCATTTGATTCTTCATTTCTATGTTTGTTGTTTCTCTAGGTATAGTTAGTGCAAATCCTAGCTGTTGGAGTATCGGTTTGTTGTCCATCATTCTGTCCATTACTTTTTCTGTAGTGAGTTCAATCCATACTTGATCCATTATTGACTCTTCACAAAATTGTATGGTGTGTATGTCTTTTGTTGTTATATCTTTCATATTTGGAATCACCTGTATCAATCGCAGAACATTAGTGCAGTTCATTGTCAAGTTGTGGTTTTTTGTTACTATTCTTTGTAATTTTATTATTAGGTCCTTTTTTTGTATGTTTTGTGGGAGAACGAAGATCGGCAGTTTTATTGTATTTTCTAGCGGACCATTGGTTGCATTATTCTGATCCTTGTTTTTTGGTTGGCTCACTGTTGGCAGTATCTCCTCGTTTGAGTTTTTTTCTCGCGTGGCTTTTTTTTTGTTTTAATCTGGTGTTTGCGCTTGATCATCTTCCCAGTCTACTTTCGATATCTCGTCAAGTGTCAGCTCCATCCTTGAGCTCTCTTGAGTGTTGTCTTCTTCGTATTGATCCAGTATGATCATGGAAGCCTCAGTTATTTCTATTTGTGCTTCTTCTGTTTGGTCTATCACATCTTCCATATATATTGATAGATCGATCAACTCTTCTGTTGTTCCTTCTTCAATATAGCTGTCTGATGTTTGCATGTTCTCTTTTGGTTTAGTGGTTTCAAGTTTCGGCTGCTGTGGTGATTTTCGGTTAGTCCCTTTTTTTATCTCGTTTTGCTGGATCTCCTTTGGAGGGATTGTCAAGTTTCTTAGAAAGGCGTGTGATCCTCTTTTTCTTTTATTTCTGGGAGTTATTCCCTTTTTAGCAGGTTCTTTATTTACTGGTGTCTTATTTCCTTTGGAAAAGATCTCATACCTTTCCGGAGCTTTCAATTTCAAGTTTATTTTAATGTTTTCTTTTGTCCTATTACTTTCCTCTTTTTCTCTCAACGCTGATTTGTCAGTCTTTGTTGTGCAGGGAGATCAATCAGGTTCACTTCATTGTTGTGGGTCTTATTTCTTTCTTCCTCCCTCCCATTTGTCTTTGTTGTTTCAATTTTGTCTTCTGTTCTCTGCTGTTGTATTGGTTTGATGAATGTACCAGTGTTGGTTTCTCTTTATTGTTTGATGTCATCATTGTGATCAGGGCATGTGTCAGATCTGTTTTTCTGGCCCTGTCACTACTTGCTGTATAAAATAATCTTGTTTGCCACATGTGGCTAGCTTGCGCTTCCTTCTCCAATTGTTCCTGTGTTTTATTCATACATAATTCAAGATAGCTTTGTTTTGAATGTATTAAAAGCGAGTCTATTGGTCTTTCATCAAATCTATTAGAGCTTCTTGTAGTTTCATGTAAGGTATCAGTGATTGTGATGTAGTTGTTATTAACATGTTTTGCAGATCTAACATTGACGTTGGTATGGATGCTATCTCTTGATTGTGTAATATTTTGCATCTGCATTTATAGTGTGGAGCCTCTTCACCTTGGAACGACTTTTCTGTGTGTTCGACTTGCGATGCATGCACGTAGTGCTGGTTTCTATCGTTACTTTTATTGTTTTGTTCATTCAGCATTGACTCTTTTTCTGTCTGACGGTCTAGAGTTAGGGTATCGCTTGCATCTTTTTGTGCAGGGGGGAGTATATTCCCAAATACTTCTCTTCCTTTTTTTTGTGGTTTCTCATAAGGTTTTCAATTTCTGTTAGTGACAATTCCGCAGCTTTCGGGTTTGTCTTTTTGTTCTTTCTTTTCGCAGGTTGTTGTGAATGTCTTCATCTTTCATATAGGGCTTGCCATTTCTTTTGAACTTTTGTGGCTCTTTCTTGCTGGGTTAGGCCTTTTCCCTCTTTTGATGTCACATCTAGTAGAGTTTTGCTGATTTTTTATCATCTTTGTCTATGAAAGGTGCGTTCCATTCAGAATAGTTGTTCGGTAAAATCGAGGTCGCACTATCTTCGATTTTTAATGTAGTCTCCCTCGGCATTTTTTTCATCTGTATTGCATTTGTTCAACAATTCATTTGGCGTTGTTGTAGTGTCTTTTCTTGTTTTAATAGCTTCTTCATTGCTATCTTGTTGAGCAGATGAAGTTTGTTCTATTTCTATCTCATTGCTTTCTTCTTGTTTATTTGTGGCCAAGTTCTTGTCTTGCACAGTCTTCTGTTTATTTTCTGACGATTGGAGCATGGCCTCTTTCGATGTTGGGCTTACATCATCAGTTGAGTAAAACTCTTCTTTGCTTCCTGTTCTGTTTTTTCTTTCCTGTTTCGGGGTACTCTGCATCTGCGACTTGTGCTCTATTTCTGTGGTTGAATGGTTTTGGCCAATAGTGTGTAGGGTCTGTGTTGTTGATGGCCATATTTTGCTTTCTTTTTTTGTGTTTCAGAACTCGCACTTCTTCCTCAGAAAGGTGCTACTGCATTTCTTGTACCTTACATTACTGTGAGTTGAACGTGGAATTGTGATTATGTTGCTCTGTCTCAGTGTTAACAGGAATTCTGAATGTGAAACCAGGTTATTTAGTGCTTGTGATGCTTATTTCCTCTTTGGTCAGGACACAGAATCTGAGTGTGTTTGAAGAAGTCACTTTAGAACTAAGATTGATACAATTGTGCATATAGACAGGTCACAGAAAATTCCACTGGCTTCTGTAATGTTCAGAAATATGCTAGCACATATGTATCGTTAAGATCGCTGTGTATAGGCCCATATTAGCAAATTACTGTGAATTCAAGCAGACATCCATGACCAAATGATAATGATGCGTTATTATATAGCACTAACGCTTAAGCGCTTTATATAGAAAAAATATACACCCAATATCACCCAACCTGTGTTGTTACTCATTTATCGACCTCAGAAGGATGAAAGGCTGAGTTGAGGCATTTAAGAACAGACTAAATCAGTGACTCTCCCCCTGAAGTGTGCCTGAAATAAACCTTTAATGAGTCTAGCAATTATTTTAAAGAATTCCAGAAAGGTACATTATTTGGTATCCTATTCTTTCTTATTTAGGGTCAGTGCTGAAAGTGTTAGACTTGTGCCACATTTCTTCTTTTTTTAAGGGGCCTGAAGAAGAAGACCAGCCACTCCAGTAGTAAAGAGCCATATGGTGCTGGCCACACCCCAGGAGCTTGCATAAAAATAAATTTAAAAAAATTCCCAACTTTTTTTTTAGAGGTCGCAAGGGAGTCCACAGAGGTCGCAAGAGAGACCTGTGAGGTCGCAGTTGCGACCTCTGACGACCCCAAACGACGTCCCTGATTGCATGGAGTGAATACATCCACAATTTTTGTTTCAATCGCTTTTCTTTCTTTTATTTTGGATCTGTCTTTTGTATTGTTCGCTCCTGCAGCCTCTTTTGTGCTTTTTCCATGTGTGTTTGTGCTTGCTAGATTTGTCTCCGGAGTTTCCATCATTTTTTTCCAGATCCTCGTCTGTGGCAGGGTCAATTCTGTGTTTCTCTCACGCTTTGTTGTGCGTGTCGTTACCTTCTGACTTCCGGTGTCTGTGGGAACTAGGTAGGTGGCAGGAAGGTTCCGCCTCTCGCCTTGTCTTGGCATTGTTGCAGACAGTGGGGCCCGCGTCCACACAGGGTTCACTGCTCTCCTTGGCTCGGCCTCCAGCAACAGTGATCCCCCTGTCTGGCCAATGCTCCACTCAGCAGAAGTTGCCAGAAGTCTCGGAGCGGGTCGCCCACTCTACTCGAAATCCCCGGACCTCAGAGCTCCCAGGCACAAGTGAGTGTGTTTCTTTCCTTTTGGTTAAGGTGACGTGTATTCAAATATTGATTAATCAGTGAGCAAAGTTCAGTTCCAATTCACTGTGTCACCGGGTACCGGCTTTAGTGTGTCCCTCCAATGCTCCCGTCACGGAGCACTCTTTATGCTGGTGGATCAAAGGCTGATAGCCCGCAGTCTCCACCAGCGTGATGCAAATTTCCACATAGTACTGTGTTTTCTCGGAAAATCTATCAGATCAGCTCAGATAGGTGATCCCCTGGTTGTGTAAGGCAGGCTTCCAGAGTTAGCGTATCAGTCTTTTTCTTTGCCAATTAATCAGGGCACGGGTGGATCAAAGGCAAATCGCCCAGAGTCTCCACCTGCGTTCGCAAGGATTAAGTTATCACATTTTTTAGCCCTGTGTTTGGCTAGTAATATATTTAAGAGTAGCTAGGGGATAGTGTCACTACCGGTGCTTTTGGATCATGTGATTTGATGATCTCTTACCTCTCAGGTCGCGTCACCTCGTGTCTCAATGCGTTGTGGAGGAAGTTTTTTGCTTTGATGTTTTGCAGAACAGGGCCTTTGTATGGAATTTCACTGCCCGTCACTTTCGGCCTCTCTTTTTTTTTTATATTAATATTCCACCGGTGTAGGGACTTTTGTAGCGTGCTTCCAGTTGTTAGCACCCAGCAATGCAGCAAACAGTGAAACAGTGAGGACAATATACTCGTGCCCTTGACTAGTGCGGGCTTAATGCCGCAAGGGCGTCCCTCACAGCCTTTTATTTTCCGCTTTCTGGATAGGCGGAGCCGCGATAATTCAATTTCTTAAGGCTACAGTGTCTTTCTTTGCTCGCTGATCCCAAGATTCCAGATTTCAAAACGCCGCTCAGTCGGCTCTCACGGACTCCTGTCCCAAAGAGATTCCAGGTAAGATGAAGTGGCTGCCAGCGCAATTCAAATGCAGCAAGAGTGAAACAGTGAGGACAATATACTTGCGCCCTTGACTAGCGCTGGCTTAACACACTAATATGTTTAGCAAAACTGCTTAACATATTAGTGTATACTGACTGCCAATGAAACCAAGAATATCACCTTCCTCATGCAGGGCACCACAACCGATTCTTGTCCCGCCTCCAGTGTCAGTCATTTCAGTTTACATTCAAATGCTTTTCTAGAACATCAGGTAGTTCAATGACTATCGAAAGCTAATGTTACCAGAGAGGATTCATTTTGAACTCTGGTTTTGTACTTTTCTTTGTTAATGGTTGTATGGTTTTGTACTTTTCTTTGTTAATTACGTATGTATAGTGCAATTGAATATGTCATCATGGGTAAAGATGATATCCCATGCAGATACAAGTGGTCTCAGGCAAGACTGAGGGCAGGTTTCTAAACTAGCATAAATATTTAAGGTGCTTAAACTTGGATCGAAGTCCATCATTAACAGATCATTTATATGACTGTTGTATTTATGACTTTGATGGGGGTTAATTTTCATGTGTGTACTATGTTATGTGTTTCTGAGAAGCATTTCCAACTAGGCCTCTGGTTAGTGTCAACCAACAACGTCTCTGCTACACTTCCGTAAGAGGATCATCTCGGTAAACAAAATTATTTTCTTACAGATGGATGGTTTACAGAGAAAGCCATTTCCATACTATCAGCTCTTGAAATTGGTATTTGATGTTAGCAGTGAGGGACTGATTTAAAAAGTCTTTTGCAATGGGATTTCCCATTGAAAACACATTTGTAAATCACACCATTAAAGTTTCTTTTACTCTGTACATTGGACTAATTACTTTCGCCCTAGTTGTAAGTACAGCATCATTTAAATTGATACCTCTTATCAGCAGGGAAGGTGTAGTATGTCGATGGTCACTGAATGTCTTTGAAAAGTTGCTTATTCTGGTGACACAGAACATCCTTTGTGTATGTATACATTAGGGCAGTTTTCCCAAAGTCCAACTGATAGTAAGACGTTAGTAAGGTATCCTAGTAGTTTGTAAATCCCCAACTTTTAGTATCACTCTGCACTAACTCAGGACCTTAGTAGAGTGGCAGAGCAGTCAGGCGTATCTTAAGAGGAAGTAGTGAGCTGTAGGTTAGTGCACTGAACCCAGTAAATAAAGTACATAAAAGAAACACTTACATTTACATTTAAATATATGTTTATTATATTTACACAAGAGTCACTATTAAATACTTAGCAAATCAAATCATCACACATAGGGGGAACTGTTGAGCAGGGAGCTGATGAATATCTAATCCAACATCGCTCCGCTGAGACCCAGGCTGTTCGCACAAAATGTACCATCTTTTTTATGATTAAACATTTATCTAGTAGCAGATTTGTCGATACAACGGCTGAGGATACCCGCCCCAAAATTCCCGGGCAAAAACGGAGCCGGGGAGGCCCCGCTGTGTAGCACTTGTGGAGGAGAGATTCAGAGGGGCGGTGCCATCATGGACAAGAAAAGCATGCATGCTGTGGTGAAGGCCGCGCTGGAACAGAGTCATCATGGGGGCTGGCAGGACTGCTCCTGTGGCGGACCGAGGCTGTAACCTGGGCGAGCAGCCAAGCGTGAGGCCCGCAGTTACTGACCCTGGCCACAGGGCTTCCAGTCAGGACTGCTCCTGTGGCAGACTGAGGCTGGAACCAGGGGCGAGCAGCCAAGTGTGAGACCCACACCTACTGGCCCTTGCCACAGGGCTTCATGTATGGGAACTGTGGCTGTCACTTCTCCTGCAGCCTGCATATGTGGCGTGGGGGGGCGTTTGTGATGCAGTCTCAACTACATTAACAGTGCGGTCTGTGACAGCTGGCGAACAACAAAGACAGATGGTTAACCACTGTGGCTGAAATCTGTCTTCCCTGCCACGAGGGAAACAGCTGAGAAGGACCTCGATCCTTATACTGAGGTGGTTTTGCGAGAGAGGGGACCTTCCCATGGATTACCTGGACACCCGCTGTTAGGCGAAGTGCGTACTGAGTGCTTAGTGCTAGCCATCTGGTGCTGCATTATCCATGGTGTGGATGCCATTGGACGCTGCGGTGGGAGGCCGACCCATAAATTGGGCTGAATGTGGGCCTTGACTCCATGGGTGCCTGCCGATGGTTGACTGGCACTTCAGTGGTGTGGTGCTGTGACAGGGCCACAGCTGGTTGCACAAGGCCCTGCACTGCCCTGAAAGTGATATGTGGGCCCTTCCCTCGTGGACACCCTGCCGGGAGCCTGTAACATGCCAGTAAGTTCCACTGCCCCTTGGGTTTCCTGGTGAACATTTTTGACTCTTTCATGGTTGATTTGGCGCCCTCACTCTCCACCCACGCTGTGCCACCAGGGACCTGAGTGCATATAGTGCCTTGGTACATACGGTCCAGCCACGTGGGCCACCTTAACAGAGGGGTGGAAGGACTGGGTTGGAGGTCAATCTGCCAGATGGTGGCTGACTACGGCCTGTGACTCCGAATTGTTGTTGGTGGGAGCTTGCCTCCACCGGATAATAGCACAACAGCGACTATACTTTCCATGCCACTTTCTGTGTCACAAACCGGGAGGCATAATCATCCCATCATGTCGGCCCGGTGCTACTGGTGCCTGACCAAATATTTGTCATATGCCTGGACTATAAGATGCTGTTGGGACTGGGGGTAAATATCTTACTGTGCACAGATCCATTCCTATCCACCGGATTTCAATGCTAGGGACCCAGTGGACCAGATAGGTGGAAACTAAATATATCTTTCAAGTACAATTCAAATGAATTGTTCCATCAAATGGTAGCCCAGGTGACCTAGTCGATCAGAGACCTCCTATAAATGGGTCGAGCCATAAGTACAAACACAACGGTGCAAGGAGTTGACCCCAGTTGTGGACAAGAGAATTGTGGCCTGTGGAGGGTTTTGACCCATGTGGAATCATTAAACGGGGTAAATATGGGGATTAAGCTGTCGCTGCCCATCATTTTACCCCAGAACAAAAATAAATCATTGGAGTGGGTAAAGATGGGGATGCGCTGTCGCCGCCCATCATTTCATCCCAGAATCCAGGAGAGCTGCGCAGTTGTGCGCACACCAAAATGGTTACCTAACTTGCCACCCACCAGTGTAAAGAAAGGTCTTTGTTAACAAAATCCACTGTTACTGATGTCAAAAAGTTGCTGAAATCGTGACTCATTGGACCACTTTAAAGATTCAACCCTTTTGTGGGGTTCCACATAACCATCTTACTGTAAGGAGCCCCATCAAAACAATGTTAAGCAAGGATTTACTACCATGTAAGAACCATTCCTGTTTAGAATGCATTAATCCAAGAAAGATCCCAAAATTGCATGCAGTACCAACAAAATCCTCAAGGCGGCACTAGCGGTCTAAACTCTGACAGGAGAGCTGTCTTGCAAAACTGTCTAGTGCAAAGAAAGGGGTCTTATTTCATTGAAAGTTCAAAGGGGTTGCCTGTCCTGAGAACTCTTGACACTTCAGAACTCAACACAAGAAGCCAGGAAATCACAGGGTTCTGTTAATTAAATGCAAAGTGGCTCCCTGGTCTCCTGATGTCAGCTTCCCAGAGACCACACAATGGCCCCTCTCCTCTGAAAGGAATATGTTGATTTTTACTGTTTTACTGTCAACAAAGGCCTGCCTGCCAGAGGATACATGTGACTGACCCACCCAAGTCTTGGAGGCGGACTCCAACACACTGAGAACTGAACTGAAAGAAAAATATATATTTTACAGAAACGCTGATAACTCTTTGTAATCAAATGACAGAAATGTATAACTTTGAGAGCCTTAATTTAAAAAATGTACCTTCAATTCAAGCCCAAACTCCAATTTGTGTGATGTTCTGGGGGCAAACTAGCAGTTAAGAGGATATTACTCAAAATGTGTGCATGTGAAAAATCTGACACTTCATCAACTAATGTCCATACTCCTTGCGCACATTTGTGTAAATTTGGGGTAATGTCCGGGATTGCAAACCAGTTAAAAAGTGCAAAATATCGCCATTTCTGAATGCAAGCCCCCAGGAAGAGCAGCGTTTGAACAGGGTATACCTCATGTGATATGTGACATGGGTATGTAATTTCAAACAACTGTGTAACTGTGAAATATGTATTTTGATCATATATAGATTTGGGAGCACAGATGACAGGGGAGTTTTTTCAAGAGATCATAAATGGCTGACATCACTCTGACACAACTTAGCTCCCCCAATCAGGGGAGAAATGAAAGCTGGACCAATGACAAGTGAGAGGGACAAGTTTAGTTATGACCAACACACACACCCACTTGCAGAACATATAAATGGACCACTGAAACTTAGGTAGAGACCTTCAAATCCATTTGCAGCTGGAAGCTCTGCCGGGAAAATCCATACTTTACCTCCATCAACCTTCAGAGACCCAGACCAGACCAGCAGAGTAGAGCTGACCTGTTAGCGGAACCAGAGAGAGCTGACCCAGATCACTGTGAAGTGCAGAGACCAGAGTCCCGTCTAAAACCTGACCAGATCCATGGCGAGGCCCATTTCACTCAAGAATATAGTGTGAGTACCTAGAAAACTGTGCAGAACAATCTCTTAGTTAAAATAATATAATTCAATCCTATTTTAATCTAAGTAGAACTGTCTCCTAACTGTCAACTGTCATTTGTAAAGCTGTCACTTGTCATTTTCTAGTTGCAAGCTGCACTTGTCTTTTTGAACTTTAAAATTTCAAATCTGAAAAACGACCTTTATTTAATCGCTCATATCTCCGTGACCGTTTGTGCTAGAGACTTGCAGTAACTTTCATCTGGAAGCTGAGATCCTAGGCTTTCCTAGGACCCCAAAACGATAGTGATAGTCTTTGTAGTTCCTCTGTAATCGCGCCCGGCGCACTCGGAAAAATCTGCCGCGATTTGACATTTTGCCGCGATTTGCAAATTTCTCCACGTGTGAAAACAGAAGCTTCTTGTTTTCATTTGCCAAAAATTCGTTTAACCTACCAATTACTCCTAGATCCTTGCTAAAGTGAGCCTGGACTAATATTAACTAGATACCACTCACCCTGAACCTCTAGAGGGAATTAAAAGCATTTTAACATATTTTCACTCCATTGCCAGCACATATCAAAGCATTTTGGGCCTGTGTTTTCAACTTCTGTAGTCTAAGTTGCTGGGTGAACTGAATTACATTTGAATTGCATTTCTGAGAATTGTGTGCCTGCCTTCCATTTCCCTGCATTGCATAAAAGGGGGGGGTGAATTGTACAAGAAAGTGATTACATTGTTTTTGCTGAAATCCTATCAAGTTATTTTCTGTACTGCATTTCATTCCACATTGCATCCATTGGAAACCATAAAAGTATTGTTGCTATCTTATCCATTTCATGTCAACTCCTTAGTGATTATCAAGAAGTGTGCTAGTGCCAGATTCTCCGTTGTTAATCTTTATCATATCAGATTAAGTGTGCTATTCAATTATTAATTTATTATAAAGTCTGATATATATATCTATTGTTTAAATTATCAAATAAACCTTTTAACTTGCAAAACAGAACTACTTCTTGGCTCAGTGGGGTCAGGAGGATTCCAAGAGAGGGGTGTTATATAGGGGTAGTCATCCAGAACGCATGAACTGGACATAAAGATATATCAATAAGGGTTTTCATTCAGTATTATAGACTAGGCGTTGACTTAGCTGTAGTGTTGAATTGAATCCTCTTACAAAATGGGGGCTCGTGCCGGACGTTTGGATTAGATCTATCACTTGTGCAGATTAATACAGCGTGCCAGCTGACCAGATACACATATCCGGTCGGATCACCACGCTGTGTTACGCTGTAAAGCACTCCTCATAGGAACGCTCTTAGGAAAAGGGCTGTTTTGCAAAAATAAAATACAAACTTCTGTAAGTCAGGACAGAGACCAATCTCTAGAATGACGACCTTAGTAGACATGAAAATAGCTAGAGAGCACCTCTTACATAAACTATTTGTGAGAGGTGAATGGACTGAACAGGGCACGGATGCCTGGTTGCAGGCCATCACGCGACAGGTCACTGAAACAGGGTCAGATATATATAGAGATCAGGGTCCCTTACATGTGGCCCTGAGTGAACTATATATGTCCTCTAAGGCCAAGGATGAGCACAACAAGATTGCCAGGGTAGCGGCATATTTATATTTACATATGGGAGCCATGCAGGACAGATGTGCTGAAGGCCAAGATTTGGCGAGTAGGCAACTGCTGGCATTACAGAAGGCCCAATCTGATCTGGACTCTTCTCAGCAGAGGCTGCAGAGGAGCCAGGAGTCAGAAAATGAGAGTAGACAGCACATCATTAAAATAAAGAAGGACATGGATATACTGCAACAAGAAAAGGCTGACCAGGATACTAGATTTCTGGCCCTGCAGAAGGAGCACCGAGACAGTTTGGACTCCTTACTGCAGAGCCAGAAAAAGCTGGAGCAACAATTAGACTTTAACAGGGCATACACGGAGCAGGTAGCCACCCTGCAAAGTCATCTAGATAGAGTGAAGGTAGAGAGCAACAAGCTGATTTCGAAAGACCTGGATACCCAGGCAGAGTTTGATCAGGAGCGCCAGAAAGCTGGTGCCTTCCAAAGGCAAAGGGACGACCTGGCGGCACAGATGCAGGCTCTTAGTCAGGAAAGGGATACCTTAGGCCAGGAAGTCTGCCACTTAAAAAGGAAAATGGAAGAAAATCACCTGGCCCACCAGGGACTGGGTGACCTCCAAAAAGAACACCAGGACTTGCTAGAGCACACCAGGAGGGTGGAGGATGCTCTAGCAAGAAAGGAGCAGGCCAATAGGGACACAGCTCAGGAGGTGACCCTCCTGCAGCAAAGACTGGCCCAGTGCTCCAGGACCAATCAGGAAACACAGAGGGAAAATGAGGCCCTTTGTCAACACAATGATAGGCTCCAACAACAGGTAGCGATGCAGGAGAGACTGATAGAGTCTAGTAAGGCCTTGACTGAGGAACTGAAAGCACAAATGCAGGCTCTTGCATTGCAACAGGGAGCAGGGGCGGATAGAGATGAGGTTCGCTGGGAAATGGAAACTCCGGAGCATAACCTCAGGAGCCCTAGTACTAGAGGCCCCCATACCTCTCAGTCCCTGGACTCTGCCACCCCCATGTCCTCTGGCGCACATGAGCACAGGGCCACAGGGATGGCAGATTACTATCCAGCCAGAAGCATGGGGCTCATAGGCCAGTACCACCCAGGAATGGAGGGGCGGGCATCCGGGTATGGGCACCCAAGCACAGTGCAATTTAGTGGGGAACCCCAGGAGAGTAGGCCCATTAAGGGCATCCTGAAAACCTCTGCCCAGTTAGGTCAGTGGGGGGGGTACCCATCAAATCCTGGCAGCAAGGAGGAATCTGAAGACTCCTCTGAACTGCGCAGGACACAGGAGACCAGGTCCCCACATTCTGCCAGCCATTCCCAGGCTCGCAGAATCCGGGAAAACCTGGAAGAGCAGACAGGAACCTCTGGGAGCAGTGCCTCTGAGTCAGAGGATGAATGGACAAGGGTTACCCGAACCAAAAAGGCCAAAAAGGCAAAAAGGGCCTTGCTTAAGGACCCCTTAAAGCAGATTAAGGCGATCAGGAGCGTCATCACGCCTTACCATAAGAACGCTAAATATTCTGTTTGGGAGCACTTAGAGTTGTTTGAGCAAATTATGGAGACTTTCCATTTGAAGGACAGCCAAAGCTGTATTCAATATGTAAAGTGGACCTTCTCCCCGGAATACTCCAGTTTCTTTGCGGGGCTGGAGGACCAAAATCATTTAAGATGGTCCACCTATAAGGCGGCCATCTTGAAACATTTTTCCATTCATAGAAATCCTCAAGAGGCTCGCAAGGCAGCCTACAATTTGCAATGTGGGGAGGATCAGGCCCCACAAGAATTTGTGCAAGAACTGAAACGTGCTTTTGCGCAGACCACCAGAAGGGTGCGCACAGACAGTAGAGAATTCATTAATACATTTTTTCACGCCTTGCCCAAATACATAATGACCCAGCTTGTGAGGGATTTTCATGAGAAAAGATCTTTAGACTGGGTCATTGAACAGGCTACCCGGATCTATGAGGTGCAGAAACCGGTAGATAGCAAAAGTAATGCCCAGAAAAACCCCAGAGCCAACAGCACCCCTGCTGCTGCCAAGGTGGCAGAGGTAAAGGTCACCCCCGTTTTGGATTTGGAGAAGGGGGGGCCTAAAAACCTACCTGCACCTAATAATGCTAGGCCCAGAAGGTCCTCGGGCCAGTCACAGACAGGGAGCCAGGGAGGCAGCCCCACAAATGGGGTCCCTCGCTCTCCTGATTATGTAAGTCCCCGTTACAAGGGAAATCGACCCATCCTGGGTTATGTGTGGACTCCTCCAGCCCAAGGGGGGATCCAGCCAAGCACCTAACCCAGGGAACTTCCCTCCCAACTTCCCACAGGAGGGCAGAAATTCTCCAAATCCTGGGCAGAACTTTTTCCCCAGGTATCCACCCAATTTCCAACCCCAAAATCATCCATCCTTCTTTCCCCAATTCCCTGAGCCCAGACAACCTAATCCGGGAGAGGGGAGGCCAAGGGTGGAGGGGTATCCAAATCTTCCCAATCAGGGGTACTACCAAAGAAGGGATAGCTACCCTTCCCGGGATCAGCCCAGGGGAGAAAACAGGGCCCCGTATCAGCCTGAGCGGGTTTCCCAGTTAGAGCGCCAGGTTCAAAACATGGCGCGGGATCTGGGTCACATACTGAGGGCGCAGCAGAACCCTCAGATCGGCATGCCGGCGCAGAACGCACCCAACTCTGGACCTGGTGCCCCAGAACAATGACGGGGGCAGCACCCCGATAACTCACCGGTTCCCAGGGAGGAGGCACAAAGGGAAGGGGGGTGTAAAGCCTTGGAGGAAGCTTCCTTCCTCACTTGTAAACAGCCCCTGGAAACCCAGGAACCGGAAACAAAATCTCTTGCCCCTGAAAGTCTGCCTCCTAAGGAGCAGAGGGGGGGTAGGAGAAACAAAAGACCCAAACAGACTCAGTTTGAGGAGGAGGTACAGATCTTCCAATTTGAGGGAGAGGGATCCTCAGAGGATCCTGGGAAAAGGATCTTCTCCTTCAGAGAGGGGGGAACTCCTCCCAAAGAAAAATGGGTCCCTAGGGATGCAAATCCAGACTGGGGAGATGTGGAGACTGAGCTACCGCCGCCTACCATCTCATCCCAGAACCAACAGCAAGAAAATCCCCTGGTTCAAACCCATCCTGGTGACTGCCTCCAAAAAGGGGGGGCGGCCCGGAACCGGAGCCAGGGGAACCCACAATGGCTCTGATCTCCAGTTGCCAAATTTGTCTTTCAGATTCCCAAGGCTCTCCACAGAAGTCTGCCCAAATTTCTTCTCTTGCGATGTCCAAAACCAGAAAGTTAGCCCACCAGTTGTCCAAAAATGTGCATTATCTGTGCCCCCTTGAGGAGAAGGAGGGAAGATACTATGCCCCGGTACAAGTACAGGGGCAGGGTACAATTTTGGCACTGGTGAACACTGGATCTCAAGCTACCCTTCTGTCAAGAAGGGCCTTTGACGAACTGAATGCAGGAAGGGGAGAGAATTACCAAATTCCTCTCACCTCGCTTCCTGGACAACTGCAGAACTTTGACGGGAAGGAAATACCCGTTGAGGGGACTGCAGACTTGGACATTAAGATCGGGCGACACAAGGTGAAACACCCGGTCATAGTAGTGACCCCAGAGGGCACCCCTTGTTTACTAGGGAATGATCTCCTGAGAAGGTTGTCACCCCTAATAGATTGCGTAAACAAGGTCCTCTGGACCCAGACTAGCCGACCAATAAAATTAAAACAGAGTGTCAACCATGTTAGTTTAAACGGCACCTGCCACATGGTTGAACAAAAATCTGACCAAGTAGAATTCCACTTCCAGAATAACCAGATTCCAGACGTGACAGTAATAGCAGTAGGACAAGAGATTGGTGATGGAGGGTCCTCTCTATTTCTGAAAATCAACCTTCCTTCCAGTCTAAAGTGGTACTCCACGCTGGAAGGAAACACTCTGAAATTCTATACTAATCCACAATCAGAAACTCCCACTCCTATAGTCCAGAAAGATGTGAAATCAGCTCAGAGCCTGGCTGATATTCAGCAAATTGGAGAGCAGTTGTTCATCCCTGTTCAGTTAAATGAGGGGAAGGACTCTGTTCTCGCTCGAGTGTGTGTGAACAACGGTAAGAGCTTCATCAGCGAAGCCATGTTCCGCCAACTCCCAAAAGATCCAGCCATTCCCACATTCAAACTGATAGACAAATGGGAAATGGACCTGGAAGCACCTAATTCCAAACATCTCCTGCCAAGCAGGTGTATGCTCAAAATCTCCATTGGCAACAAGAGCATAGTCCACAATTGTTGGGTCGTGCGAGACGTCCCTGCCGCCTTTTACTTAGGCAGTGACATTCTCAATCGCTTTGCCATTAGTTTGGACCTGATAAACTTCAAAGCTTGGTCCCGATTAGCGGATAATCCCATGGGCTTTGATGATCCAGAAAAAGCATTTAGGCCAGCTCAATTGCTACCTTATGCAGTTGAAATTCAGATTAAAGAGGAAGTCACCATCCCAGAAAGGACCCGACAATTCTCCCTGGAAGTGAAAGTTAAAAGAGGACAGTATTTGCAAAACCCTGATGCTTACATACATCTAAATGCTTCTCTCCAACAGCAAGGGTTGGGGGTAAACCCAACTCAATTAGTCAACATAGAACATGACACCATTCCAATAGAGGTGGATAACAGCGACTTAAAGAGTATTACTCTAGCCGCAGGCACCATTATTGGAATGGCGGTTGATGACCGACATTTTTCCATCGACTTAGTAAATGAACTGTTAGGACCAATCCCCAAGGACTGCTTTGACAGTGACAGTGATGACAATACAACACCAGACAGGATTTTTACCCGGCATGGGGGGAACTTCCTGGTGTACACTTCTTGCCCTTATGGTAAGGAAGATGTGACTTGTGACTTCAGGAGGGATGAGGTGATTTTCCAAGTCCATGAGGGCTGCCTTTCCCACCTGAAGCCTCCAGTCCAAATCAGCACTCTGACCAGGGACTTCTCCACCCAGCTGGAGGAGGCCGCGGAGATAGCCAAACCAGAAGTCTTTCCAGGCTTCAGGCAGATGGTGGAAGAGAGAGTCAACCTAGCTGATGCCTGTGTGACTTTGGAACAAAAGCAAAAGTTGAAACAAGTTTTCTTGGATTTCCAAGATCTCTTTGCGGTAGACTCATATGACTGTGGTTGCACTGACATCCACAAAACAACAATCCCCACGGACCCTGGCATGACTCCTGTGTTTGTGAAGCAATATCGCTTGCCTCTCGCATCAATGGAGTCCCTTACTGAAATAATTAAGAACCTTGAGTCCCGGGGAATAATCCGTCCAGTCCACAGCACCTTCAATAATCCGGTGCTGGGAATATTGAAGCCAAACGGCCAGTGGAGACTCTGCGCCGACCTCAGGGAGCTCAACAAACGGGTCCATACTTCCCGATGGCCTCTGCCCTACATTGACCAAGGGCTGGCCCAGATCCAGGGGTCACAGGTATTCACTGCAATAGACCTGACCAATGGATACTGGACCGTGCCGGTCAGTAGGGAGGACCAATACAAGCTGGCTTTTACCTTTGGGGGCCAGCAGTACACATGGACCCGGACTCCTTTCGGATACCTTAACTCCGGTAATGAGTTCAACATTTTCCTACATAAGGCCATGCCCGACCTGGGTGCGAGGGGTAACCTGGCTTATGTAGATGATGTCCTCATCAAAAGTTCATCTGTGGAGGAACACATAGCGGAGATCCGTTATGTTCTGACACAGTTGAGGGCCGCCGGAGCAAAACTTTCCTTTCAGAAAGCACAGTGGTGTAGAACCCGTGTTAATTTCTTGGGGCATGAGATTACTCCTCAGGGTCTCTGTCCCCAGGAAAAGAAAGTGGAAGCACTTCAGAAACTGAAAGACCCCACAACTCTGCGGGAACTAAGGAGCCTCCTTGGACTGACTAATTACAGCAGAAAGTTCATTGAGGGCTACGCAGAGATCACCAGACCCCTGATTCATCTCCTGAAGGGGGGGGTCAAGTGGGAATGGGGTCCAGAACAAGCCGAGACGGTAAAACAACTCAAGAGAAGCCTCTCACAAGCGCCTTGCCTAGCTTACCCTGTCAGAAACAGGGAGTTCTTCCTGGAGACAGGGTTCTCTAATACGTGCTTGACGGCAGTATTATACCAAAAGCATGACAAGGTCAATAAAGTAATCTCCTATGCGAGCAAAACTTTATCCTCTGTGGAGGAAAAATTCAACGATTGTGAGAAGGCACTCCTGGCAACGGTGTGGGCATTGAAGAATTAGCGCCCGTTTATCCAGGGGGACCACATCATAGTGGAGACTCCACACCAGCCTCTGCAATATCTCCAAAGTGACAGAATCCGGGCCGGAAATGTGAGTAATTCCCGAATTACTTCCTGGATTCTGTCAATGCAAGGCTTTCCTGTGGAGGTCAGATATGGCCAAAACAAGAAGAGTCCCCTCGCGCAAGGTCTGGCTGACTTGCATGATTGTGCCAGAGAAAACTGTCTCGAGGACGAAAGTCTAAAAATAAAGGACAACATGGAGGCATACCTTAATTCCCCACACAAAGTCTTTGAAGAGGACAAGTGTGAGGGAATGCCCACTGTCTATGTGGATGGATGCTCTTACCATGTTGACAACAACGGGGAGAAAGAACTGGTGGCCGGCGTAGGGAATGCATGGGTGAATGAGTCCCCAGAACCCTCCGCTGGATACAAAATTGGTCCCCGAAGTAGTCAGGTGGCAGAATTGATGGCTGTGCATCAGGCCATCCTCACTGCTGTCCAGCATCAACTCCACGAACTGGTCATAATCACAGATTCAGATTATGTACGGAACGGGTTCGTGGAGCACCTGGTTAATTCGAAAACCAGAGGCATGTTATGTGCTAACAACAAACCCTTGAAACATGGGAAGTTGATCCAAAACATTGATGATCTGGTCACCTCGAATGAGATGACCATCTATTGGAAAAAGATCAAGGGTCATTCCAAAGTAGAGGGACCAGACAAAACTGGAAATGACTTAGCTGATCAGCTGGCCAAAACCGGGGCCATCCAAGGGGATCTAATTGAGATTGAGTCCCTGTTGGGGGAAATCCAGGTCACTGCTATCACTAGGTCCCAGACAAATGCTCACAACGACCTTTCAATTGCACAATGGAGTAAGGAGACCCCTGATGCTGATTTGATTACCGCTCAGAAGGGGGATCCAACAATTGGTAAATTTTACCAGCACATTGAGGACCCTGAGAACTTTCCCCTGACGGATACCGATTACATTGGGAAAGAGGACCTAAGAGTGTTGATGAAATGTCCAAAAATGTTCCGAATCCAAGACGGTTTGCTGGTAAGGAAATCCAAAGCTGGCCACGACCAGTGGGTGGTTCCTACCTCATTCCGAAGCCTGATGTTGAGTCACGCCCATGATGCGGCCACCGCCGGTCATAGGGGGTTTCACACAACACTGGAAATCTTAAGAGAGGTTGCATACTGGCCACACATGGGGCAGGACCTCGACCAATATTTGAAGGGGTGTCTTGTGTGTGCACAATTTCAGCCATCATCCCTCACGCACCGTGCGCCTCTCCAAAAGAGGGGGATGACACTGCCATGGTCAGATTTACAAATCGACTTTGTAGGCCCCGTGATTCGCTCTGCTAGGGGGAATAAGTACATGTTGACCGTCACATGCTTGTTCACCAAGTGGGTGGAATGTCTCCCAGCCCCAAATTGCAAGGCAGAAACGGCAGCTGCCCTGATGATTAACCACATCTTTTCCCGTTTTGGTCTACCTCAAAGGATTGAGTCAGACAGAGGTAGCCACTTCACCAGTGAAGTAATGACAAAGATGTGGGAGATACTGGGGGTCAAAAGGAAGTTGCATATTGCTTATAGACCAGCTTCTTCTGGGGCAGTAGAGAGATACAACCGGACAATTGTGAGCATCCTAAAAAAGTTTGTGGCAGATTCTGGGCCAAGTTGGGATATCCAATTACCTCTGGTCCTAATGGCCATCAGATCTACCCCTTCATCTGCAACCAAAATGTCACCATTTGAGTTGATGACTGGGCGCAAGATGGTGCTTCCCCAGCATTTGCTCTACAGGACCCAAGAGCAGACACTGATAAATGCCTCCACAACTCATGAGTATGTGGAGAATTTAAGGAAACACCTCCAACATGCTTTTGCTTACGCTCAGCGGAATCTAGAAAGATCGGCTGATAGCATGAAGACCCATTATGACCTGAAAACTTCCAGGAAGGAATATCAGGTGGGGGACCGGGTCTATCTATACAACTTCCAAAGAAACCAGGCAAAACAGCGGAAATTCTTGCCTACATGGAAGGGACCCTTTGAGATCATCGACAAGATCTCCCCTGTGGCCTACAAAATCCACATCACCAAAGGTCCTTTGGCAGCGGGGGAAGACAAGTGGGTCCACATAAACCAGTTGAAATGTTGCCATCCCAGGCACACTCTGCAACAACTGGAGGAATCCTCTGGAATTCTAGCGGGTACTGTCTCAGACTAATTCAGTTCCAACCATAAAACATACCACATCTAGTCTCTAAAATATTGTGATTTGCATGAAACTGTCTCTTAGTTATACTGTTTTTTTTTCAAAATAAGAATGTAATGTTTCGTTATGATGAAATGCATATGCTGCCCCACAATCTCAACAGTGGTGGAGAAATGTCCATGAATAGGTATTGCCGCTCTTCCTTTGTCGTCCTAGGAGAAAGAAAACCTTGAGACGGGCCAAGGAGGACGATCCGGAGACCGGGAGCAGAGACGCAACGGGCCCGGGGTACCGCCCAATCTTCCCATCAGGACCGGCGAGGAGAACTGATCGATCTGACCGGATGGAGAGGAAGATGCTGAACTGTGCCATCTACAGAATTGGAAGAAGATAATGTGGACATACCAGCGCCAGGGTTCAAAACCTCCCTTGCAACCGACTCCCCCTCGACTCAAGTCAAAGCGCAGTCGGGCGGGGGGGTTTGTGGAGGGTTTTGACCCATGTGGAATCATTAAACGGGGTAAATATGGGGATTAAGCTGTCGCTGCCCATCATTTTACCCCAGAACAAAAATAAATCATTGGAGTGGGTAAAGATGGGGATGCGCTGTCGCCGCCCATCATTTCATCCCAGAATCCAGGAGAGCTGCGCAGTTGTGCGCACACCAAAATGGTTACCTAACTTGCCACCCACCAGTGTAAAGAAAGGTCTTTGTTAACAAAATCCACTGTTACTGATGTCAAAAAGTTGCTGAAATCGTGACTCATTGGACCACTTTAAAGATTCAACCCTTTTGTGGGGTTCCCCATAACCATCTTACTGTAAGGAGCCCCATCAAAACAATGTTAAGCAAGGATTTACTACCATGTAAGAACCATTCCTGTTTAGAATGCATTAATCCAAGAAAGATCCCAAAATTGCATGCAGTACCAACAAAATCCTCAAGGCGGCACTAGCGGTCTAAACTCTGACAGGAGAGCTGTCTTGCAAAACTGTCTAGTGCAAAGAAAGGGGTCTTATTTCATTGAAAGTTCAAAGGGGTTGCCTGTCCTGAGAACTCTTGACACTTCAGAACTCAACACAAGAAGCCAGGAAATCACAGGGTTCTGTTAATTAAATGCAAAGTGGCTCCCTGGCCTCCTGATGTCAGCTTCCCAGAGACCACACAATGGCCCCTCTCCTCTGAAAGGAATATGTTGATTTTTATTGTTTTACTGTCAACAAAGGCCTGCCTGCCAGAGGATACATGTGACTGACCCACCCAAGTCTTGGAGGCGGACTCCAACACACTGAGAACTGAACTGAAAGAAAAATATATATTTTACAGAAACGCTGATAACTCTTTGTAATCAAATGACAGAAATGTATAACTTTGAGAGCCTTAATTTAAAAAATGTACCTTCAATTCAAGCCCAAACTCCAATTTGTGTGATGTTCTGGGGGCAAACTAGCAGTTAAGAGGATATTACTCAAAATGTGTGCATGTGAAAAATCTGACACTTCATCAACTAATGTCCATACTCCTTGCGCACATTTGTGTAAATTTGGGGTAATGTCCGGGATTGCAAACCAGTTAAAAAGTGCAAAATATCGCCATTTCTGAATGCAAGCCCCCAGGAAGAGCAGCGTTTGAACAGGGTATACCTCATGTGATATGTGACATGGGTATGTAATTTCAAACAACTGTGTAACTGTGAAATATGTATTTTGATCATATATAGATTTGGGAGCACAGATGACAGGGGAGTTTTTTCAAGAGATCATAAATGGCTGACATCACTCTGACACAACTTAGCTCCCCCAATCAGGGGAGAAATGAAAGCTGGACCAATGACAAGTGAGAGGGGCAAGTTTAGTTATGACCAACACACACACCCACTTGCAGAACATATAAATGGACCACTGAAACTTAGGTAGAGACCTTCAAATCCATTTGCAGCTGGAAGCTCTGCCGGGAAAATCCATACTTTACCTCCATCAACCTTCAGAGACCCAGACCAGACCAGCATAGTAGAGCTGACCTGTTAGCGGAACCAGAGAGAGCTGACCCAGATCACTGTGAAGTGCAGAGACCAGAGTCCCGTCTAAAACCTGACCAGATCCATGGCGAGGCCCATTTCACTCAAGAATATAGTGTGAGTACCTAGAAAACTGTGCAGAACCAATCTCTTAGTTAAAATAATATAATTCAATCCTATTTTAATCTAAGTAGAACTGTCTCCTAACTGTCAACTGTCATTTGTAAAGCTGTCACTTGTCATTTTCTAGTTGCAAGCTGCACTTGTCTTTTTGAACTTTAAAATTTCAAATCTGAAAAACGACCTTTATTTAATCGCTCATATCTACGTGACCGTTTGTGCTAGAGACTTGCAGTAACTTTCATCTGGAAGCTGAGATCCTAGGCTTTCCTAGGACCCCAAAACGATAGTGATAGTCTTTGTAGTTCCTCTGTAATCGCGCCCGGCGCACTCGGAAAAATCTGCCGCGATTTGACATTTTGCCGCGATTTGCAAATTTCTCCACGTGTGAAAACAGAAGCTTCTTGTTTTCATTTGCCAAAAATTCGTTTAACCTACCAATTACTCCTAGATCCTTGCTAAAGTGAGCCTGGACTAATATTAACTAGATACCACTCACCCTGAACCTCTAGAGGGAATTAAAAGCATTTTAACATATTTTCACTCCATTGCCAGCACATATCAAAGCATTTTGGGCCTGTGCTTTCAACTTCTGTAGTCTAAGTTGCTGGGTGAACTGAATTACATTTGAATTACATTTCTGAGAATTGTGTGCCTGCCTTCCATTTCCCTGCATTGCATAAAAGGGGGGGGTGAATTGTACAAGAAAGTGATTACATTGTTTTTGCTGAAATCCTATCAAGTTATTTTCTGTACTGCATTTCATTCCACATTGCATCCATTGGAAACCATAAAAGTATTGTTGCTATCTTATCCATTTCATGTCAACTCCTTAGTGATTATCAAGAAGTGTGCTAGTGCCAGATTCTCCGTTGTTAATCTTTATCATATCAGATTAAGTGTGCTATTCAATTATTAATTTATTATAAAGTCTGATATATATATCTATTGTTTAAATTATCAAATAAACCTTTTAACTTGCAAAACAGAACTACTTCTTGGCTCAGTGGGGTCAGGAGGATTCCAAGAGAGGGGTGTTATATAGGGGTAGTCATCCAGAACGCATGAACTGGACATAAAGATATATCAATAAGGGTTTTCATTCAGTATTATAGACTAGGCGTTGACTTAGCTGTAGTGTTGAATTGAATCCTCTTACAAAATGGGGGCTCGTGCCGGACGTTTGGATTAGATCTATCACTTGTGCAGATTAATACAGCGTGCCAGCTGACCAGATACACATATCCGGTCGGATCACCACGATGTGTTACGCTGTAAAGCACTCCTCATAGGAACGCTCTTAGGAAAAGGTCTGTTTTGCAAAAATAAAATACAAACTTCTGTAAGTCAGGACAGAGACCAATCTCTAGAATGACGACCTTAGTAGACATGAAAATAGCTAGAGAGCACCTCTTACATAAACTATTTGTGAGAGGTGAATGGACTGAACAGGGCACGGATGCCTGGTTGCAGGCCATCACGCGACAGGTCACTGAAACAGGGTCAGATATATATAGAGATCAGGGTCCCTTACATGTGGCCCTGAGTGAACTATATATGTCCTCTAAGGCCAAGGATGAGCACAACAAGATTGCCAGGGTAGCGGCATATTTATATTTACATATGGGAGCCATGCAGGACAGATGTGCTGAAGGCCAAGATTTGGCGAGTAGGCAACTGCTGGCATTACAGAAGGCCCAATCTGATCTGGACTCTTCTGAGCAGAGGCTGCAGAGGAGCCAGGAGTCAGAAAATGAGAGTAGACAGCACATCATTAAAATAAAGAAGGACATGGATATACTGCAACAGGAAAAGGCTGACCAGGATACTAGATTTCTGGCCCTGCAGAAGGAGCACCGAGACAGTTTGGACTCCTTACTGCAGAGCCAGAAAAAGCTGGAGCAACAATTAGACTTTAACAGGGCATGCACGGAGCAGGTAGCCACCCTGCAAAGTCATCTAGATAGAGTGAAGGTAGAGAGCAACAAGCTGATTTCGAAAGACCTGGATACCCAGGCAGAGTTTGATCAGGAGCGCCAGAAAGCTGTTGCCTTCCAAAGGCAAAGGGACGACCTGGCGGCACAGATGCAGGCTCTTAGTCAGGAAAGGGATACCTTAGGCCAGGAAGTCTGCCACTTAAAAAGGAAAATGGAAGAAAATCACCTGGCCCACCAGGGACTGGGTGACCTCCAAAAAGAACACCAGGACTTGCTAGAGCACACCAGGAGGGTGGAGGATGCTCTAGCAAGAAAGGAGCAGGCCAATAGGGACACAGCTCAGGAGGTAACCCTCCTGCAGCAAAGACTGGCCCAGTGCTCCAGGACCAATCAGGAAAAACAGAGGGAAAATGAGGCCCTTTGTCAACACAATGATAGGCTCCAACAACAGGTAGCGATGCAGGAGAGACTGATAGAGTCTAGTAAGGCCTTGACTGAGGAACTGAAAGCACAAATGCAGGCTCTTGCATTGCAACAGGGAGCAGGGGCGGATAGAGATGAGGTTCGCTGGGAAATGGAAACTCCGGAGCATAACCTCAGGAGCCCTAGTACTAGAGGCCCCCATACCTCTCAGTCCCTGGACTCTGCCACCCCCATGTCCTCTGGCGCACATGAGCACAGGGCCACAGGGATGGCAGATTACTATCCAGCCAGAAGCATGGGGCTCATAGGCCAGTACCACCCAGGAATGGAGGGGCAGGCATCCGGGTATGGGCACCCAAGCACAGTGCAATTTAGTGGGGAAACCCAGGAGAGTAGGCCCATTAAGGGCATCCTGAAAACCTCTGTCCAGTTAGGTCAGTGGGGGGGGTACCCATCAAATCCTGGCAGCAAGGAGGAATCTGAAGACTCCTCTGAACTGCGCAGGACACAGGAGACCAGGTCCCCACATTCTGCCAGCCATTCCCAGGCTCGCAGAATCCGGGAAAACCTGGAAGAGCAGACAGGAACCTCTGGGAGCAGTGCCTCTGAGTCAGAGGATGAATGGACAAGGGTTACCCGAACCAAAAAGGCCAATAAGGCAAAAAGGGCCTTGCTTAAGGACCCCTTAAAGCAGATTAAGGCGATCAGGAGCGTCATCACGCCTTACCATAAGAACGCTAAATATTCTGTTTGGGAGCACTTAGAGTTGTTTGAGCAAATGATGGAGACTTTCCATTTGAAGGACAGCCAAAGCTGTATTCAATATGTAAAGTGGACCTTCTCCCCGGAATACTCCAGTTTCTTTGCGGGGCTGGAGGACCAAAATCATTTAAGATGGTCCACCTATAAGGCGGCCATCTTGAAACATTTTTCCATTCATAGAAATCCTCAAGAGGCTCGCAAGGCAGCCTACAATTTGCAATGTGGGGAGGATCAGGCCCCACAAGAATTTGTGCAAGAACTGAAAAGTGCTTTTGCGCAGACCACCAGAAGGGTGCGCACAGACAGTAGAGAATTCATTAATACATTTTTTCACGCCTTGCCCAAATACATAATGACCCAGCTCGTGAGGGATTTTCATGAGAAAAGATCTTTAGACTGGGTCATTGAACAGGCTACCCGGATCTATGAGGTGCAGAAACCGGTAGATAGCAAAAGTAATGCCCAGAAAAACCCCAAAGCCAACAGCACCCCTGCTGCTGCCAAGGTGGCAGAGGTAAAGGTCACCCCCGTTTTGGATTTGGAGATGGGGGGGCCTAAAAACCTACCTGCACCTAATAATGCTAGGCCCAGAAGGTCCTCGGGAAAGTCACAGACAGGGAGCCAGGGAGGCAGCCCCACAAATGGGGTCCCTCGCTCTCCTGATTATGTAAGTCCCCGTTACAAGGGAAATCGACCCATCCTGGGTTATGTGTGGACTCCTCCAGCCCAAGGGGGGATCCAGCCAAGCACCTAACCCAGGGAACTTCCCTCCCAACTTCCCACAGGAGGGCAGAAATTCTCCAAATCCTGGGCAGAACTTTTTCCCCAGGTATCCACCCAATTTCCAACCCCAAAATCATCCATCCTTCTTTCCCCAATTCCCTGAGCCCAGACAACCTAATCCGGGAGAGGGGAGGCCAAGGGTGGAGGGGTATCCAAATCTTCCCAATCAGGGGTACTACCAAAGAAGGGATAGCTACCCTTCCCGGGATCAGCCCAGGGGAGAAAACAGGGCCCCGTATCAGCCTGAGCGGGTTTCCCAGTTAGAGCTCCAGGTTCAAAACATGGCGCGGGATCTGGGTCACATACTGAGGGCGCAGCAGAACCCTCAGATCGGCATGCCGGCGCAGAACGCACCCAACTCTGGACCTGGTGCCCCAGAACAATGACGGGGGCAGCACCCCGATAACTCACCGGTTCCCAGGGAGGAGGCACAAAGGGAAGGGGGGTGTAAAGCCTTGGAGGAAGCTTCCTTCCTCACTTGTAAACAGCCCCTGGAAACCCAGGAACCGGAAACAAAATCTCTTGCCCCTGAAAGTCTGCCTCCTAAGGAGCAGAGGGGGGGTAGGAGAAACAAAAGACCCAAACAGACTCAGTTTGAGGAGGAGGTACAGATCTTCCAATTTGAGGGAGAGGGATCCTCAGAGGATCCTGGGAAAAGGATCTTCTCCTTCAGAGAGGGGGGAACTCCTCCCAAAGAAAAATGGGTCCCTAGGGATGCAAATCCAGACTGGGGAGATGTGGAGACTGAGCTACCGCCGCCCACCATCTCATCCCAGAACCAACAGCAAGAAAATCCCCTGGTTCAAACCCATCCTGGTGACTGCCTCCAAAAAGGGGGGGGCGGCCCGGAACCGGAGGCAGGGGAACCCACAATGGCTCTGATCTCCAGTTGCCAAATTTGTCTTTCAGATTCCCAAGGCTCTCCACAGAAGTCTGCCCAAATTTCTTCTCTTGCGATGTCCAAAACCAGAAAGTTAGCCCATCAGTTGTCCAAAAATGTGCATTATCTGTGCCCCCTTGAGGAGAAGGAGGGAAGATACTATGCCCCGGTACAAGTACAGGGGCAGGGTACAATTTTGGCACTGGTGAACACTGGATCTCAAGCTACCCTTCTGTCAAGAAGGGCCTTTGACGAACTGAATGCAGGAAGGGGAGAGAATTACCAAATTCCTCTCACCTCGCTTCCTGGACAACTGCAGAACTTTGACGGGAAGGAAATACCCGTTGAGGGGACTGCAGACTTGGACATTAAGATCGGGCGACACAAGGTGAAACACCCGGTCATAGTAGTGACCCCAGAGGGCACCTCTTGTTTACTAGGGAATGATCTCCTGAGAAGGTTGTCACCCCTAATAGATTGCGTAAACAAGGTCCTCTGGACCCAGACTAGCCGACCAATAAAATTAAAACAGAGTGTCAACCATGTTAGTTTAAACGGCACCTGCCACATGGTTGAACAAAAATCTGACCAAGTAGAATTCCACTTCCAGAATAACCAGATTCCAGACGTGACAGTAATAGCAGTAGGACAAGAGACTGGTGATGGAGGGTCCTCTCTATTTCTGAAAATCAACCTTCCTTCCAGTCTAAAGTGGTACTCCACGCTGGAAGGAAACACTCTGAAATTCTATACTAATCCACAATCAGAAACTCCCACTCCTATAGTCCAGAAAGATGTGAAATCAGCTCAGAGCCTGGCTGATATTCAGCAAATTGGAGAGCAGTTGTTCATCCCTGTTCAGTTAAATGAGGGGAAGGACTCTGTTCTCGCTCGAGTGTGTGTGAACAACGGTAAGAGCTTCATCAGCGAAGCCATGTTCCGCCAACTCCCAAAAGATCCAGCCATTCCCACATTCAAACTGATAGACAAATGGGAAATGGACCTGGAAGCACCTAATTCCAAACATCTCCTGCCAAGCATGTGTATGCTCAAAATCTCCATTGGCAACAAGAGCATAGTCCACAATTGTTGGGTCGTGCGAGACGTCCCTGCCGCCTTTTACTTAGGCAGTGACATTCTCAATCGCTTTGCCATTAGTTTGGACCTGATAAACTTCAAAGCTTGGTCCCGATTAGCGGATAATCCCATGGGCTTTGATGATCCAGAAAAAGCATTTAGGTCAGCTCAATTGCTACCTTATGCAGTTGAAATTCAGATTAAAGAGGAAGTCACCATCCCAGAAAGGACCCGACAATTCTCCCTGGAAGTGAAAGTTAAAAGAGGACAGTATTTGCAAAACCCTGATGCTTACTTACATCTAAATGCTTCTCTCCAACAGCAAGGGTTGGGGGTAAACCCAACTCCATTAGTCAACATAGAACATGACACCATTCCAATAGAGGTGGATAACAGCGACTTAAAGAGTATTACTCTAGCCGCAGGCACCATTATTGGAATGGCGGTTGATGACCGACATTTTTCCATCGACTTAGTAAATGAACTGTTAGGACCAATCCCCAAGGACTGCTTTGACAGTGACAGTGATGACAATACAACACCAGACAGGATTTTTACCCGGCATGGGGGGAACTTCCTGGTGTACACTTCTTGCCCTTATGGTAAGGAAGATGTGACTTGTGACTTCAGGAGGGATGAGGTGATTTTCCAAGTCCATGAGGGCTGCCTTTCCCACCTGAAGCCTCCAGTCCAAATCAGCACTCTGACCAGGGACTTCTCCACCCAGCTGGAGGAGGCCGCGGAGATAGCCAAACCAGAAGTCTTTCCAGGCTTCAGGCAGATGGTGGAAGAGAGAGTCAACCTAGCTGATGCCTGTGTGACTTTGGAACAAAAGCAAAAGTTGAAACAAGTTTTCTTGGATTTCCAAGATCTCTTTGCGGTAGACTCATATGACTGTGGTTGCACTGACATCCACACAACAACAATCCCCACGGACCCTGGCATGACTCCTGTGTTTGTGAAGCAATATCGCTTGCCTCTAGCATCAATGGAGTCCCTTACTGAAATAATTAAGAACCTTGAGTCCCGGGGAATAATCCGTCCAGTCCACAGCACCTTCAATAATCCGGTGCTGGGAATATTGAAGCCAAACGGCCAGTGGAGACTCTGCGCCGACCTCAGGGAGCTCAACAAACGGGTCCATACTTCCCGATGGCCTCTGCCCTACATTGACCAAGGGCTGGCCCAGATCCAGGGGTCACAGGTATTCACTGCAATAGACCTGACCAATGGATACTGGACCGTGCCGGTCAGTAGGGAGGACCAATACAAGCTGGCTTTTACCTTTGGGGGCCAGCAGTACACATGGACCCGGACTCCTTTCGGATACCTTAACTCCGGTAATGAGTTCAACATTTTCCTACATAAGGCCATGCCCGACCTGGGTGCGAGGGGTAACCTGGCTTATGTAGATGATGTCCTCATCAAAAGTTCATCTGTGGAGGAACACATAGCGGAGATCCGTTATGTTCTGACACAGTTGAGGGCCGCCGGAGCAAAACTTTCCTTTCAGAAAGCACAGTGGTGTAGAACCCGTGTTAATTTCTTGGGGCATGAGATTACTCCTCAGGGTCTCTGTCCCCAGGAAAAGAAAGTGGAAGCACTTCAGAAACTGAAAGACCCCACAACTCTGCGGGAACTAAGGAGCCTCCTTGGACTGACTAATTACAGCAGAAAGTTCATTGAGGGCTACGCAGAGATCACCAGACCCCTGATTCATCTCCTGAAGGGGGGGGTCAAGTGGGAATGGGGTCCAGAACAAGCCGAGACGGTAAAACAACTCAAGATGAGCCTCTCACAAGCGCCTTGCCTAGCTTACCCTGTCAGAAACAGGGAGTTCTTCCTGGAGACAGGGTTCTCTAATACGTGCTTGACGGCAGTATTATACCAAAAGCATGACAAGGTCAATAAAGTAATCTCCTATGCGAGCAAAACTTTATCCTCTGTGGAGGAAAAATTCAACGATTGTGAGAAGGCACTCCTGGCAACGGTGTGGGCATTGAAGAATTACCGCCCGTTTATCCAGGGGGAACACATCATAGTGGAGACTCCACACCAGCCTCTGCAATATCTCCAAAGTGACAGAATCCGGGCCGGAAATGTGAGTAATTCCCGAATTACTTCCTGGATTCTGTCAATGCAAGGCTTTCCTGTGGAGGTCAGATATGGCCAAAACAAGAAGAGTCCCCTCGCGCAAGGTCTGGCTGACTTGCATGATTGTGCCAGAGAAAACTGTCTCGAGGACGAAGGTCTAAAAATAAAGGACAACATGGAGGCATACCTTAATTCCCCACACAAAGTCTTTGAAGAGGACAAGTGTGAGGGAATGCCCACTGTCTATGTGGATGGATGCTCTTACCATGTTGACAACAACGGGGAGAAAGAACTGGTGGCCGGCGTAGGGAATGCATGGGTGAATGAGTCCCCAGAACCCTCCGCTGGATACAAAATTGGTCCCCGAAGTAGTCAGGTGGCAGAATTGATGGCTGTGCATCAGGCCATCCTCACTGCTGTCCAGCATCAACTCCACGAACTGGTCATAATCACAGATTCGGATTATGTACGGAACGGGTTCGTGGAGCACCTGGTTAATTCGAAAACCAGAGGCATGTTATGTGCTAACAACAAACCCTTGAAACATGGGAAGTTGATCCAAAACATTGATGATCTGGTCACCTCGAATGAGATGACCATCTATTGGAAAAAGATCAAGGGTCATTCCAAAGTAGAGGGACCAGACAAAACTGGAAATGACTTAGCTGATCAGCTGGCCAAAACCGGGGCCATCCAAGGGGATCTAATTGAGATTGAGTCCCTGTTGGGGGAAATCCAGGTCACTGCTATCACTAGGTCCCAGACAAATGCTCACAACGACCTTTCAATTGCACAATGGAGTAAGGAGACCCCTGATGCTGATTTGATTACCGCTCAGAAGGGGGATCCAACAATTGGTAAATTTTACCAGCACATTGAGGACCCTGAGAACTTTCCCCTGACGGATACCGATTACATTGGGAAAGAGGACCTAAGAGTGTTGATGAAATGTCCAAAAATGTTCCGAATCCAAGACGGTTTGCTGGTAAGGAAATCCAAAGCTGGCCACGACCAGTGGGTGGTTCCTACCTCATTCCGAAGCCTGATGTTGAGTCACGCCCATGATGCGGCCACCGCCGGTCATAGGGGGTTTCACACAACACTGGAAATCTTAAGAGAGGTTGCATACTGGCCACACATGGGGCAGGACCTCGACCAATATTTGAAGGGGTGTCTTGTGTGTGCACAATTTCAGCCATCATCCCTCACGCACCGTGCGCCTCTCCAAAAGAGGGGGATGACACTGCCATGGTCAGATTTACAAATTGACTTTGTAGGCCCCGTGATTCGCTCTGCTAGGGGGAATAAGTACATGTTGACCGTCACATGCTTGTTCACCAAGTGGGTGGAATGTCTCCCAGCCCCAAATTGCAAGGCAGAAACGGCAGCTGCCCTGATGATTAACCACATCTTTTCCCGTTTTGGTCTACCTCAAAGGATTGAGTCAGACAGAGGTAGCCACTTCACCAGTGAAGTAATGACAAAGATGTGGGAGATACTGGGGGTCAAAAGGAAGTTGCATATTGCTTATAGACCAGCTTCTTCTGGGGCAGTAGAGAGATACAACCGGACAATTGTGAGCATCCTAAAAACGTTTGTGGCAGATTCTGGGCCAAGTTGGGATATCCGATTACCTCTGGTCCTAATGGCCATCAGATCTACCCCTTCATCTGCAACCAAAATGTCACCATTTGAGTTGATGACTGGGCGCAAGATGGTGCTTCCCCAGCATTTGCTCTACAGGACCCAAGAGCAGACACTGATAAATGCCTCCACAACTCATGAGTATGTGGAGAATTTAAGGAAACACCTCCAACATGCTTTTGCTTACGCTCAGCGGAATCTAGAAAGATCGGCTGATAGCATGAAGACCCATTATGACCTGAAAACTTCCAGGAAGGAATATCAGGTGGGGGACCGGGTCTATCTATACAACTTCCAAAGAAACCAGGCAAAACAGCGGAAATTCTTGCCTACATGGAAGGGACCCTTTGAGATCATCGACAAGATCTCCCCTGTGGCCTACAAAATCCACATCACCAAAGGTCCTTTGGCAGCGGGGGAAGACAAGTGGGTCCACATAAACCAGTTGAAATGTTGCCATCCCAGGCACACTCTGCAACAACTGGAGGAATCCTCTGGAATCCTAGCGGGTACTGTCTCAGACTAATTCAGTTCCAACCATAAAACATACCACATCTAGTCTCTAAAATATTGTGATTTGCATGAAACTGTCTCTTAGTTATACTGTTTTTTTTTCAAAATAAGAATGTAATGTTTCGTTATGATGAAATGCATATGCTGCCCCACAATCTCAACAGTGGTGGAGAAATGTCCATGAATAGGTATTGCCGCTCTTCCTTTGTCGTCCTAGGAGAAAGAAAACCTTGGGACGGGCCAAGGAGGACGATCCGGAGACCGGGAGCAGAGACGCAACGGGCCCGGGGTACCGCCCAATCTTCCCATCAGGACCGGCGAGGAGAACTGATCGATCTGACCGGATGGAGAGGAAGATGCTGAACTGTGCCATCTACAGAATTGGAAGAAGATAATGTGGACATACCAGCGCCAGGGTTCAAAACCTCCCTTGCAACCGACTCCCCCTCGACTCAAGTCAAAGCGCAGTCGGGCGGGGGGGTTTGTGGAGGGTTTTGACCCATGTGGAATCATTAAACGGGGTAAATATGGGGATTAAGCTGTCGCTGCCCATCATTTTACCCCAGAACAAAAATAAATCATTGGAGTGGGTAAAGATGGGGATGCGCTGTCGCCGCCCATCATTTCATCCCAGAATCCAGGAGAGCTGCGCAGTTGTGCGCACACCAAAATGGTTACCTAACTTGCCACCCACCAGTGTAAAGAAAGGTCTTTGTTAACAAAATCCACTGTTACTGATGTCAAAAAGTTGCTGAAATCGTGACTCATTGGACCACTTTAAAGATTCAACCCTTTTGTGGGGTTCCCCATAACCATCTTACTGTAAGGAGCCCCATCAAAACAATGTTAAGCAAGGATTTACTACCATGTAAGAACCATTCCTGTTTAGAATGCATTAATCCAAGAAAGATCCCAAAATTGCATGCAGTACCAACAAAATCCTCAAGGCGGCACTAGCGGTCTAAACTCTGACAGGAGAGCTGTCTTGCAAAACTGTCTAGTGCAAAGAAAGGGGTCTTATTTCATTGAAAGTTCAAAGGGGTTGCCTGTCCTGAGAACTCTTGACACTTCAGAACTCAACACAAGAAGCCAGGAAATCACAGGGTTCTGTTAATTAAATGCAAAGTGGCTCCCTGGCCTCCTGATGTCAGCTTCCCAGAGACCACACAATGGCCCCTCTCCTCTGAAAGGAATATGTTGATTTTTACTGTTTTACTGTCAACAAAAGCCTGCCTGCCAGAGGATACATGTGACTGACCCACCCAAGTCTTGGAGGCGGACTCCAACACACTGAGAACTGAACTGAAAGAAAAATATATATTTTACAGAAACGCTGATAACTCTTTGTAATCAAATGACAGAAATGTATAACTTTGAGAGCCTTAATTTAAAAAATGTACCTTCAATTCAAGCCCAAACTCCAATTTGTGTGATGTTCTGGGGGCAAACTAGCAGTTAAGAGGATATTACTCAAAATGTGTGCATGTGAAAAATCTGACACTTCATCAACTAATGTCCATACTCCTTGCGCACATTTGTGTAAATTTGGGGTAAAGTCCGGGATTGCAAACCAGTTAAAAAGTGCAAAATATCGCCATTTCTGAATGCAAGCCCCCAGGAAGAGCAGCGTTTGAACAGGGTATACCTCATGTGATATGTGACATGGGTATGTAATTTCAAACAACTGTGTAACTGTGAAATATGTATTTTGATCATATATAGATTTGGGAGCACAGATGACAGGGGAGTTTTTTCAAGAGATCATAAATGGCTGACATCACTCTGACACAACTTAGCTCCCCCAATCAGGGGAGAAATGAAAGCTGGACCAATGACAAGTGAGAGGGGCAAGTTTAGTTATGACCAACACACACACCTACTTGCAGAACATATAAATGGACCACTGAAACTTAGGTAGAGACCTTCAAATCCATTTGCAGCTGGAAGCCCTGCCGGGAAAATCCATACTTTACCTCCATCAACCTCTTAGAGACCCAGACCAGACCAGCAGAGTAGAGCTGACCTGTTAGCGGAACCAGAGAGAGCTGACCCAGATCACTGTGAAGTGCAGAGACCAGAGTCCCGTCTAAAACCTGACCAGATCCATGGCGAGGCCCATTTCACTCAAGAATATAGTGTGAGTACCTAGAAAACTGTGCAGAACCAATCTCTTAGTTAAAATAATATAATTCAATCCTATTTTAATCTAAGTAGAACTGTCTCCTAACTGTCAACTGTCATTTGTAAAGCTGTCACTTGTCATTTTCTAGTTGCAAGCTGCACTTGTCTTTTTGAACTTTAAAATTTCAAATCTGAAAAACGACCTTTATTTAATCGCTCATATCTCCGTGACCGTTTGTGCTAGAGACTTGCAGTAACTTTCATCTGGAAGCTGAGATCCTAGGCTTTCCTAGGACCCCAAAACGATAGTGATATTCTTTGTAGTTCCTCTGTAATTGCGCCCGGCGCACTCGGAAAAATCTGCCGCGATTTGACATTTTGCCGCGATTTGCAAATTTCTCCACGTGTGAAAACAGAAGCTTCTTGTTTTCATTTGCCAAAAATTCATTTAACCTACCAATTACTCCTAGATCCTTGCTAAAGTGAGCCTGGACTAATATTAACTAGATACCACTCACCCTGAACCTCTAGAGGGAATTAAAAGCATTTTAACATATTTTCACTCCATTGCCAGCACATATCAAAGCATTTTGGGCCTGTGTTTTCAACTTCTGTAGTCTAAGTTGCTGGGTGAACTGAATTACATTTGAATTGCATTTCTGAGAATTGTGTGCCTGCCTTCCATTTCCCTGCATTGCATAAAAGGGGGGGGGTGAATTGTACAAGAAAGTGATTACATTGTTTTTGCTGAAATCCTATCAAGTTATTTTCTGTACTGCATTTCATTCCACATTGCATCCATTGGAAACCATAAAAGTATTGTTGCTATCTTATCCATTTCATGTCAACTCCTTAGTGATTATCAAGAAGTGTGCTAGTGCCAGATTCTCCGTTGTTAATCTTTATCATATCAGATTAAGTGTGCTATTCAATTATTAATTTATTATAAAGTCTGATATATATATCTATTGTTTAAATTATCAAATAAACCTTTTAACTTGCAAAACAGAACTACTTCTTGGCTCAGTGGGGTCAGGAGGATTCCAAGAGAGGGGTGTTATATAGGGGTAGTCATCCAGAACGCATGAACTGGACATAAAGATATATCAATAAGGGTTTTCATTCAGTATTATAGACTAGGCGTTGACTTAGCTGTAGTGTTGAATTGAATCCTCTTACAAAATGGGGGCTCGTGCCGGACGTTTGGATTAGATCTATCACTTGTGCAGATTAATACAGCGTGCCAGCTGACCAGATACACATATCCGGTCGGATCACCACGCTGTGTTACGCTGTAAAGCACTCCTCATAGGAACGCTCTTAGGAAAAGGTCTGTTTTGCAAAAATAAAATACAAACTTCTGTAAGTCAGGACAGAGACCAATCTCTAGAATGACGACCTTAGTAGACATGAAAATAGCTAGAGAGCACCTCTTACATAAACTATTTGTGAGAGGTGAATGGACTGAACAGGGCACGGATGCCTGGTTGCAGGCCATCACGCGACAGGTCACTGAAACAGGGTCAGATATATATAGAGATCAGGGTCCCTTACATGTGGCCCTGAGTGAACTATATATGTCCTCTAAGGCCAAGGATGAGCACAACAAGATTGCCAGGGTAGCGGCATATTTATATTTACATATGGGAGCCATGCAGGACAGATGTGCTGAAGGCCAAGATTTGGCGAGTAGGCAACTGCTGGCATTACAGAAGGCCCAATCTGATCTGGACTCTTCTGAGCAGAGGCTGCAGAGGAGCCAGGAGTCAGAAAATGAGAGTAGACAGCACATCATTAAAATAAAGAAGGACATGGATATACTGCAACAGGAAAAGGCTGACCAGGATACTAGATTTCTGGCCCTGCAGAAGGAGCACCGAGACAGTTTGGACTCCTTACTGCAGAGCCAGAAAAAGCTGGAGCAATAATTAGACTTTAACAGGGCATGCACGGAGCAGGTAGCCACCCTGCAAAGTCATCTAGATAGAGTGAAGGTAGAGAGCAACAAGCTGATTTCGAAAGACCTGGATACCCAGGCAGAGTTTGATCAGGAGCGCCAGAAAGCTGGTGCCTTCCAAAGGCAAAGGGACGACCTGGCGGCACAGATGCAGGCTCTTAGTCAGGAAAGGGATACCTTAGGCCAGGAAGTCTGCCACTTAAAAAGGAAAATGGAAGAAAATCACCTGGCCCACCAGGGACTGGGTGACCTCCAAAAAGAACACCAGGACTTGCTAGAGCACACCAGGAGGGTGGAGGATGCTCTAGCAAGAAAGGAGCAGGCCAATAGGGACACAGCTCAGGAGGTAACCCTCCTGCAGCAAAGACTGGCCCAGTGCTCCAGGACCAATCAGGAAACACAGAGGGAAAATGAGGCCCTTTGTCAACACAATGATAGGCTCCAACAACAGGTAGCGATGCAGGAGAGACTGATAGAGTCTAGTAAGGCCTTGACTGAGGAACTGAAAGCACAAATGCAGGCTCTTGCATTGCAACAGGGAGCAGGGGCGGATAGAGATGAGGTTCGCTGGGAAATGGAAACTCCGGAGCATAACCTCAGGAGCCCTAGTACTAGAGGCCCCCATACCTCTCAGTCCCTGGACTCTGCCACCCCCATGTCCTCTGGCACACATGAGCACAGGGCCACAGGGATGGCAGATTACTATCCAGCCAGAAGCATGGGGCTCATAGGCCAGTACCACCCAGGAATGGAGGGGCGGGCATCCGGGTATGGGCACCCAAGCACAGTGCAATTTAGTGGGGAACCCCAGGAGAGTAGGCCCATTAAGGGCATCCTGAAAACCTATGCCCAGTTAGGTCAGTGGGGGGGGTACCCATCAAATCCTGGCAGCAAGGAGGAATCTGAAGACTCCTCTGAACTGCGCAGGACACAGGAGACCAGGTCCCCACATTCTGCCAGCCATTCCCAGGCTCGCAGAATCCGGGAAAACCTGGAAGAGCAGACAGGAACCTCTGGGAGCAGTGCCTCTGAGTCAGAGGATGAATGGACAAGGGTTACCCGAACCAAAAAGGCCAATAAGGCAAAAAGGGCCTTGCTTAAGGACCCCTTAAAGCAGATTAAGGCGATCAGGAGCGTCATCACGCCTTACCATAAGAACGCTAAATATTCTGTTTGGGAGCACTTAGAGTTGTTTGAGCAAATGATGGAGACTTTCCATTTGAAGGACAGCCAAAGCTGTATTCAATATGTAAAGTGGACCTTCTCCCCGGAATACTCCAGTTTCTTTGCGGGGCTGGAGGACCAAAATCATTTAAGATGGTCCACCTATAAGGCGGCCATCTTGAAACATTTTTCCATTCATAGAAATCCTCAAGAGGCTCGCAAGGCAGCCTACAATTTGCAATGTGGGGAGGATCAGGCCCCACAAGCATTTGTGCAAGAACTGAAACGTGCTTTTGCGCAGACCACCAGAAGGGTGCGCACAGACAGTAGAGAATTCATTAATACATTTTTTCACGCCTTGCCCAAATACATAATGACCCAGCTCGTGAGGGATTTTCATGAGAAAAGATCTTTAGACTGGGTCATTGAACAGGCTACCCGGATCTATGAGGTGCAGAAACCGGTAGATAGCAAAAGTAATGCCCAGAAAAACCCCAAAGCCAACAGCACCCCTGCTGCTGCCAAGGTGGCAGAGGTAAAGGTCACCCCCGTTTTGGATTTGGAGATGGGGGGGCCTAAAAACCTACCTGCACCTAATAATGCTAGGCCCAGAAGGTCCTTGGGCCAGTCACAGACAGGGAGCCAGGGAGGCAGCCCCACAAATGGGGTCCCTCGCTCTCCTGATTATGTAAGTCCCCGTTACAAGGGAAATCGACCCATCCTGGGTTATGTGTGGACTCCTCCAGCCCAAGGGGGGGATCCAGCCAAGCACCTAACCCAGGGAACTTCCCTCCCAACTTCCCACAGGAGGGCAGAAATTCTCCAAATCCTGGGCAGAACTTTTTCCCCAGGTATCCACCCAATTTCCAACCCCAAAATCATCCATCCTTCTTTCCCCAATTCCCTGAGCCCAGACAACCTAATCCGGGAGAGGGGAGGCCAAGGGTGGAGGGGTATCCAAATCTTCCCAATCAGGGGTACTACCAAAGAAGGGATAGCTACCCTTCCCGGGATCAGCCCAGGGGAGAAAACAGGGCCCCGTATCAGCCTGAGCGGGTTTCCCAGTTAGAGCACCAGGTTCAAAACATGGCGCGGGATCTGGGTCACATACTGAGGGCGCAGCAGAACCCTCAGATCGGCATGCCGGCGCAGAACGCACCCAACTCTGGACCTGGTGCCCCAGAACAATGACGGGGGCAGCACCCCGATAACTCACCGGTTCCCAGGGAGGAGGCACAAAGGGAAGGGGGGTGTAAAGCCTTGGAGGAAGCTTCCTTCCTCACTTGTAAACAGCCCCTGGAAACCCAGGAACCGGAAACAAAATCTCTTGCCCCTGAAAGTCTGCCTCCTAAGGAGCAGAGGGGGGGGTAGGAGAAACAAAAGACCCAAACAGACTCAGTTTGAGGAGGAGGTACAGATCTTCCAATTTGAGGGAGAGGGATCCTCAGAGGATCCTGGGAAAAGGATCTTCTCCTTCAGAGAGGGGGGAACTCCTCCCAAAGAAAAATGGGTCCCTAGGGATGCAAATCCAGACTGGGGAGATGTGGAGACTGAGCTACCGCCGCCCACCATCTCATCCCAGAACCAACAGCAAGAAAATCCCCTGGTTCAAACCCATCCTGGTGACTGCCTCCAAAAAGGGGGGGGCGGCCCGGAACCGGAGGCAGGGGAACCCACAATGGCTCTGATCTCCAGTTGCCAAATTTGTCTTTCAGATTCCCAAGGCTCTCCACAGAAGTCTGCCCAAATTTCTTCTCTTGCGATGTCCAAAACCAGAAAGTTAGCCCACCAGTTGTCCAAAAATGTGCATTATCTGTGCCCCCTTGAGGAGAAGGAGGGAAGATACTATGCCCCGGTACAAGTACAGGGGCAGGGTACAATTTTGGCACTGGTGAACACTGGATCTCAAGCTACCCTTCTGTCAAGAAGGGCCTTTGACAAACTGAATGCAGGAAGGGGAGAGAATTACCAAATTCCTCTCACCTCGCTTCCTGGACAACTGCAGAACTTTGACGGGAAGGAAATACCCGTTGAGGGGACTGCAGACTTGGACATTAAGATCGGGCGACACAAGGTGAAACACCCGATCATAGTAGTGACCCCAGAGGGCACCCCTTGTTTACTAGGGAATGATCTCCTGAGAAGGTTGTCACCCCTAATAGATTGCGTAAACAAGGTTCTCTGGACCCAGACTAGCCGACCAATAAAATTAAAACAGAGTGTCAACCATGTTAGTTTAAACGGCACCTGCCACATGGTTGAACAAAAATCTGACCAAGTAGAATTCCACTTCCAGAATAACCAGATTCCAGACGTGACAGTAATAGCAGTAGGACAAGAGACTGGTGATGGAGGGTCCTCTCTATTTCTGAAAATCAACCTTCCTTCCAGTCTAAAGTGGTACTCCACGCTGGAAGGAAACACTCTGAAATTCTATACTAATCCACAATCAGAAACTCCCACTCCTATAGTCCAGAAAGATGTGAAATCAGCTCAGAGCCTGGCTGATATTCAGCAAATTGGAGAGCAGTTGTTCATCCCTGTTCAGTTAAATGAGGGGAAGGACTCTGTTCTCGCTCGAGTGTGTGTGAACAACGGTAAGAGCTTCATCAGCGAAGCCATGTTCCGCCAACTCCCAAAAGATCCAGCCATTCCCACATTCAAACTGATAGACAAATGGGAAATGGACCTGGAAGCACCTAATTCCAAACATCTCCTGCCAAGCAGGTGTATGCTCAAAATCTCCATTGGCAACAAGAGCATAGTCCACAATTGTTGGGTCGTGCGAGACGTCCCTGCCGCCTTTTACTTAGGCAGTGACATTCTCAATCGCTTTGCCATTAGTTTGGACCTGATAAACTTCAAAGCTTGGTCCCGATTAGCGGATAATCCCATGGGCTTTGATGATCCAGAAAAAGCATTTAGGTCAGCTCAATTGCTACCTTATGCAGTTGAAATTCAGATTAAAGAGGAAGTCACCATCCCAGAAAGGACCCGACAATTCTCCCTGGAAGTGAAAGTTAAAAGAGGACAGTATTTGCAAAACCCTGATGCTTACATACATCTAAATGCTTCTCTCCAACAGCAAGGGTTGGGGGTAAACCCAACTCCATTAGTCAACATAGAACATGACACCATTCCAATAGAGGTGGATAACAGCGACTTAAAGAGTATTACTCTAGCCGCAGGCACCATTATTGGAATGGCGGTTGATGACCGACATTTTTCCATCGACTTAGTAAATGAACTGTTAGGACCAATCCCCAAGGACTGCTTTGACAGTGACAGTGATGACAATACAACACCAGACAGGATTTTTACCCGGCATGGGGGGAACTTCCTGGTGTACACTTCTTGCCCTTATGGTAAGGAAGATGTGACTTGTGACTTCAGGAGGGATGAGGTGATTTTCCAAGTCCATGAGGGCTGCCTTTCCCACCTGAAGCCTCCAGTCCAAATCAGCACTCTGACCAGGGACTTCTCCACCCAGCTGGAGGAGGCAGCGGAGATAGCCAAACCAGAAGTCTTTCCAGGCTTCAGGCAGATGGTGGAAGAGAGAGTCAACCTAGCTGATGCCTGTGTGACTTTGGAACAAAAGCAAAAGTTGAAACAAGTTTTCTTGGATTTCCAAGATCTCTTTGCGGTAGACTCATATGACTGTGGTTGCACTGACATCCACACAACAACAATCCCCACGGACCCTGGCATGACTCCTGTGTTTGTGAAGCAATATCGCTTGCCTCTCGCATCAATGGAGTCCCTTACTGAAATAATTAAGAACCTTGAGTCCCGGGGAATAATCCGTCCAGTCCACAGCACCTTCAATAATCCGGTGCTGGGAATATTGAAGCCAAACGGCCAGTGGAGACTCTGCGCCGACCTCAGGGAGCTCAACAAACGGGTCCATACTTCCCGATGGCCTCTGCCCTACATTGACCAAGGGCTGGCCCAGATCCAGGGGTCACAGGTATTCACTGCAATAGACCTGACCAATGGATACTGGACCGTGCCGGTCAGTAGGGAGGACCAATACAAGCTGGCTTTTACCTTTGGGGGCCAGCAGTACACATGGACCCGGACTCCTTTCGGATACCTTAACTCCGGTAATGAGATCAACATTTTCCTACATAAGGCCATGCCCGACCTGGGTGCGAGGGGTAACCTGGCTTATGTAGATGATGTCCTCATCAAAAGTTCATCTGTGGAGGAACACATAGCGGAGATCCGTTATGTTCTGACACAGTTGAGGGCCGCCGGAGCAAAACTTTCCTTTCAGAAAGCACAGTGGTGTAGAACCCGTGTTAATTTCTTGGGGCATGAGATTACTCCTCAGGGTCTCTGTCCCCAGGAAAAGAAAGTGGAAGCACTTCAGAAACTGAAAGACCCCACAACTCTGCGGGAACTAAGGAGCCTCCTTGGACTGACTAATTACAGCAGAAAGTTCATTGAGGGCTACGCAGAGATCACCAGACCCCTGATTCATCTCCTGAAGGGGGGGGTCAAGTGGGAATGGGGTCCAGAACAAGCCGAGACGGTAAAACAACTCAAGAGAAGCCTCTCACAAGCGCCTTGCCTAGCTTACCCTGTCAGAAACAGGGAGTTTTTCCTGGAGACAGGGTTCTCTAATACGTGCTTGACGGCAGTATTATACCAAAAGCATGACAAGGTCAATAAAGTAATCTCCTATGCGAGCAAAACTTTATCCTCTGTGGAGGAAAAATTCAACGATTGTGAGAAGGCACTCCTGGCAACGGTGTGGGCATTGAAGAATTACCGCCCGTTTATCCAGGGGGAACACATCATAGTGGAGACTCCACACCAGCCTCTGCAATATCTCCAAAGTGACAGAATCCGGGCCGGAAATGTGAGTAATTCCCGAATTACTTCCTGGATTCTGTCAATGCAAGGCTTTCCTGTGGAGGTCAGATATGGCCAAAACAAGAAGAGTCCCCTCGCGCAAGGTCTGGCTGACTTGCATGATTGTGCCAGAGAAAACTGTCTCGAGGACGAAAGTCTAAAAATAAAGGACAACATGGAGGCATACCTTAATTCCCCACACAAAGTCTTTGAAGAGGACAAGTGTGAGGGAATGCCCACTGTCTATGTGGATGGATGCTCTTACCATGTTGACAACAACGGGGAGAAAGAACTGGTGGCCGGCGTAGGGAATGCATGGGTGAATGAGTCCCCAGAACCCTCCGCTGGATACAAAATTGGTCCCCGAAGTAGTCAGGTGGCAGAATTGATGGCTGTGCATCAGGCCATCCTCACTGCTGTCCAGCATCAACTCCACGAACTGGTCATAATCACAGATTCGGATTATGTACGGAACGGGTTCGTGGAGCACCTGGTTAATTCGAAAACCAGAGGCATGTTATGTGCTAACAACAAACCCTTGAAACATGGGAAGTTGATCCAAAACATTGATGATCTGGTCACCTCGAATGAGATGACCATCTATTGGAAAAAGATCAAGGGTCATTCCAAAGTAGAGGGACCAGACAAAACTGGAAATGACTTAGCTGATCAGCTGGCCAAAACCGGGGCCATCCAAGGGGATCTAATTGAGATTGAGTCCCTGTTGGGGGAAATCCAGGTCACTGCTATCACTAGGTCCCAGACAAATGCTCACAACGACCTTTCAATTGCACAATGGAGTAAGGAGACCCCTGATGCTGATTTGATTACCGCTCAGAAGGGGGATCCAACAATTGGTAAATTTTACCAGCACATTGAGGACCCTGAGAACTTTCCCCTGACGGATACCGATTACATTGGGAAAGAGGACCTAAGAGTGTTGATGAAATGTCCAAAAATGTTCCGAATCCAAGACGGTTTGCTGGTAAGGAAATCCAAAGCTGGCCACGACCAGTGGGTGGTTCCTACCTCATTCCGAAGCCTGATGTTGAGTCACGCCCATGATGCGGCCACCGCCGGTCATAGGGGGTTTCACACAACACTGGAAATCTTAAGAGAGGTTGCATACTGGCCACACATGGGGCAGGACCTCGACCAATATTTGAAGGGGTGTCTTGTGTGTGCACAATTTCAGCCATCATCCCTCACGCACCGTGCGCCTCTCCAAAAGAGGGGGATGACACTGCCATGGTCAGATTTACAAATCGACTTTGTAGGCCCCGTGATTCGCTCTGCTAGGGGGAATAAGTACATGTTGACCGTCACATGCTTGTTCACCAAGTGGGTGGAATGTCTCCCAGCCCCAAATTGCAAGGCAGAAACGGCAGCTGCCCTGATGATTAACCACATCTTTTCCCGTTTTGGTCTACCTCAAAGGATTGAGTCAGACAGAGGTAGCCACTTCACCAGTGAAGTAATGACAAAGATGTGGGAGATACTGGGGGTCAAAAGGAAGTTGCATATTGCTTATAGACCAGCTTCTTCTGGGGCAGTAGAGAGATACAACCGGACAATTGTGAGCATCCTAAAAAAGTTTGTGGCAGATTCTGGGCCAAGTTGGGATATCCGATTACCTCTGGTCCTAATGGCCATCAGATCTACCCCTTCATCTGCAACCAAAATGTCACCATTTGAGTTGATGACTGGGCGCAAGATGGTGCTTCCTCAGCATTTGCTCTACAGGACCCAAGAGCAGACACTGATAAATGCCTCCACAACTCATGAGTATGTGGAGAATTTAAGGAAACACCTCCAACATGCTTTTGCTTACGCTCAGCGGAATCTAGAACGATCGGCTGATAGCATGAAGACCCATTATGACCTGAAAACTTCCAGGAAGGAATATCAGGTGGGGGACCGGGTCTATCTATACAACTTCCAAAGAAACCAGGCGAAACAGCGGAAATTCTTGCCTACATGGAAGGGACCCTTTGAGATCATCGACAAGATCTCCCCTGTGGCCTACAAAATCCACATCACCAAAGGTCCTTTGGCAGCGGGGGAAGACAAGTGGGTCCACATAAACCAGTTGAAATGTTGCCATCCCAGGCACACTCTGCAACAACTGGAGGAATCCTCTGGAATCCTAGCGGGTACTGTCTCAGACTAATTCAGTTCCAACCATAAAACATACCACATCTAGTCTCTAAAATATTGTGATTTGCATGAAACTGTCTCTTAGTTATACTGTTTTTTTTTCAAAATAAGAATGTAATGTTTCGTTATGATGAAATGCATATGCTGCCCCACAATCTCAACAGTGGTGGAGAAATGTCCATGAATAGGTATTGCCGCTCTTCCTTTGTCGTCCTAGGAGAAAGAAAACCTTGAGAAGGGCCAAGGAGGACGATCCGGAGACCGGGAGCAGAGACGCAACGGGCCCGGGGTACCGCCCAATCTTCCCATCAGGACCGGCGAGGAGAACTGATCGATCTGACCGGATGGAGAGGAAGATGCTGAACTGTGCCATCTACAGAATTGGAAGAAGATAATGTGGACATACCAGCGCCAGGGTTCAAAACCTCCCTTGCAACCGACTCCCCCTCGACTCAAGTCAAAGCGCAGTCGGGCGGGGGGGTTTGTGGAGGGTTTTGACCCATGTGGAATCATTAAACGGGGTAAATATGGGGATTAAGCTGTCGCTGCCCATCATTTTACCCCAGAACAAAAATAAATCATTGGAGTGGGTAAAGATGGGGATGCGCTGTCGCCGCCCATCATTTCATCCCAGAATCCAGGAGAGCTGAGCAGTTGTGCGCACACCAAAATGGTTACCTAACTTGCCACCCACCAGTGTAAAGAAAGGTCTTTGTTAACAAAATCCACTGTTACTGATGTCAAAAAGTTGCTGAAATCGTGACTCATTGGACCACTTTAAAGATTCAACCCTTTTGTGGGGTTCCCCATAACCATCTTACTGTAAGGAGCCCCATCAAAACAATGTTAAGCAAGGATTTACTACCATGTAAGAACCATTCCTGTTTAGAATGCATTAATCCAAGAAAGATCCCAAAATTGCATGCAGTACCAACAAAATCCTCAAGGCGGCACTAGCGGTCTAAACTCTGACAGGAGAGCTGTCTTGCAAAACTGTCTAGTGCAAAGAAAGGGGTCTTATTTCATTGAAAGTTCAAAGGGGTTGCCTGTCCTGAGAACTCTTGACACTTCAGAACTCAACACAAGAAGCCAGGAAATCACAGGGTTCTGTTAATTAAATGCAAAGTGGCTCCCTGGCCTCCTGATGTCAGCTTCCCAGAGACCACACAATGGCCCCTCTCCTCTGAAAGGAATATGTTGATTTTTACTGTTTTACTGTCAACAAAGGCCTGCCTGCCAGAGGATACATGTGACTGACCCACCCAAGTCTTGGAGGCGGACTCCAACACACTGAGAACTGAACTGAAAGAAAAATATATATTTTACAGAAACGCTGATAACTCTTTGTAATCAAATGACAGAAATGTATAACTTTGAGAGCCTTAATTTAAAAAATGTACCTTCAATTCAAGCCCAAACTCCAATTTGTGTGATGTTCTGGGGGCAAACTAGCAGTTAAGAGGATATTACTCAAAATGTGTGCATGTGAAAAATCTGACACTTCATCAACTAATGTCCATACTCCTTGCGCACATTTGTGTAAATTTGGGGTAATGTCCGGGATTGCAAACCAGTTAAAAAGTGCAAAATATCGCCATTTCTGAATGCAAGCCCCCAGGAAGAGCAGCGTTTGAACAGGGTATACCTCATGTGATATGTGACATGGGTATGTAATTTCAAACAACTGTGTAACTGTGAAATATGTATTTTGATCATATATAGATTTGGGAGCACAGATGACAGGGGAGTTTTTTCAAGAGATCATAAATGGCTGACATCACTCTGACACAATTTAGCTCCCCCAATCAGGGGAGAAATGAAAGCTGGACCAATGACAAGTGAGAGGGGCAAGTTTAGTTATGACCAACACACACACCCACTTGCAGAACATATAAATGGACCACTGAAACTTAGGTAGAGACCTTCAAATCCATTTGCAGCTGGAAGCTCTGCCGGGAAAATCCATACTTTACCTCCATCAACCTTCAGAGACCCAGACCAGACCAGCAGAGTAGAGCTGACCTGTTAGCGGAACCAGAGAGAGCTGACCCAGATCACTGTGAAGTGCAGAGACCAGAGTCCCGTCTAAAACCTGACCAGATCCATGGCGAGGCCCATTTCACTCAAGAATATAGTGTGAGTACCTAGAAAACTGTGCAGAACCAATCTCTTAGTTAAAATAATATAATTCAATCCTATTTTAATCTAAGTAGAACTGTCTCCTAACTGTCAACTGTTATTTGTAAAGCTGTCACTTGTCATTTTCTAGTTGCAAGCTGCACTTGTCTTTTTGAACTTTAAAATTTCAAATCTGAAAAACGACCTTTATTTAATCGCTCATATCTCCGTGACCGTTTGTGCTAGAGACTTGCAGTAACTTTCATCTGGAAGCTGAGATCCTAGGCTTTCCTAGGACCCCAAGACGATAGTGATAGTCTTTGTAGTTCCTCTGTAATGGCGCCCGGCGCACTCGGAAAAATCTGCCGCGATTTGACATTTTGCCGCGATTTGCAAATTTCTCCACGTGTGAAAACAGAAGCTTCTTGTTTTCATTTGCCAAAAATTCGTTTAACCTACCAATTACTCCTAGATCCTTGCTAAAGTGAGCCTGGACTAATATTAACTAGATACCACTCACCCTGAACCTCTAGAGGGAATTAAAAGCATTTTAACATATTTTCACTCCATTGCCAGCACATATCAAAGCATTTTGGGCCTGTGTTTTCAACTTCTGTAGTCTAAGTTGCTGGGTGAACTGAATTACATTTGAATTGCATTTCTGAGAATTGTGTGCCTTCCTTCCATTTCCCTGCATTGCATAAAAGGGGGGGGTGAATTGTACAAGAAAGTGATTACATTGTTTTTGCTGAAATCCTATCAAGTTATTTTCTGTACTGCATTTCATTCCACATTGCATCCATTGGAAACCATAAAAGTATTGTTGCTATCTTATCCATTTCATGTCAACTCCTTAGTGATTATCAAGAAGTGTGCTAGTGCCAGATTCTCCGTTGTTAATCTTTATCATATCAGATTAAGTGTGCTATTCAATTATTAATTTATTATAAAGTCTGATATATATATCTATTGTTTAAATTATCAAATAAACCTTTTAACTTGCAAAACAGAACTACTTCTTGGCTCAGTGGGGTCAGGAGGATTCCAAGAGAGGGGTGTTATATAGGGGTAGTCATCCAGAACGCATGAACTGGACATAAAGATATATCAATAAGGGTTTTCATTCAGTATTATAGACTAGGCGTTGACTTAGCTGTAGTGTTGAATTGAATCCTCTTACAAAATGGGGGCTCGTGCCGGACGTTTGGATTAGATCTATCACTTGTGCAGATTAATACAGCGTGCCAGCTGACCAGATACACATATCCGGTCGGATCACCACGCTGTGTTACGCTGTAAAGCACTCCTCATAGGAACGCTCTTAGGAAAAGGTCTGTTTTGCAAAAATAAAATACAAACTTCTGTAAGTCAGGACAGAGACCAATCTCTAGAATGACGACCTTAGTAGACATGAAAATAGCTAGAGAGCACCTCTTACATAAACTATTTGTGAGAGGTGAATGGACTGAACAGGGCACGGATGCCTGGTTGCAGGCCATCACGCGACAGGTCACTGAAACAGGGTCAGATATATATAGAGATCAGGGTCCCTTACATGTGGCCCTGAGTGAACTATATATGTCCTCTAAGGCCAAGGATGAGCACAACAAGATTGCCAGGGTAGCGGCATATTTATATTTACATATGGGAGCCATGCAGGACAGATGTGCTGAAGGCCAAGATTTGGCGAGTAGACAACTGCTGGCATTACAGAAGGCCCAATCTGATCTGGACTCTTCTGAGCAGAGGCTGCAGAGGAGCCAGGAGTCAGAAAATGAGAGTAGACAGCACATCATTAAAATAAAGAAGGACATGGATATACTGCAACAGGAAAAGGCTGACCAGGATACTAGATTTCTGGCCCTGCAGAAGGAGCACCGAGAAAGTTTGGACTCCTTACTGCAGAGCCAGAAAAAGCTGGAGCAACAATTAGACTTTAACAGGGCATGCACGGAGCAGGTAGCCACCCTGCAAAGTCATCTAGATAGAGTGAAGGTAGAGAGCAACAAGCTGATTTCGAAAGACCTGGATACCCAGGCAGAGTTTGATCAGGAGCGCCAGAAAGCTGGTGCCTTCCAAAGGCAAAGGGACGACCTGGCGGCACAGATGCAGGCTCTTAGTCAGGAAAGGGATACCTTAGGCCAGGAAGTCTGCCACTTAAAAAGGAAAATGGAAGAAAATCACCTGGCCCACCAGGGACTGGGTGACCTCCAAAAAGAACACCAGGACTTGCTAGAGCACACCAGGAGGGTGGAGGATGCTCTAGCAAGAAAGGAGCAGGCCAATAGGGACACAGCTCAGGAGGTAACCCTCCTGCAGCAAAGACTGGCCCAGTGCTCCAGGACCAATCAGGAAACACAGAGGGAAAATGAGGCCCTTTGTCAACATAATGATAGGCTCCAACAACAGGTAGCGATGCAGGAGAGACTGATAGAGTCTAGTAAGGCCTTGACTGAGGAACTGAAAGCACAAATGCAGGCTCTTGCATTGCAACAGGGAGCAGGGGCGGATAGAGATGAGGTTCGCTGGGAAATGGAAACTCCGGAGCATAACCTCAGGAGCCCTAGTACTAGAGGCCCCCATACCTCTCAGTCCCTGGACTCTGCCACCCCCATGTCCTCTGGCGCACATGAGCACAGGGCCACAGGGATGGCAGATTACTATCCAGCCAGAAGCATGGGGCTCATAGGCCAGTACCACCCAGGAATGGAGGGGCGGGCATCCGGGTATGGGCACCCAAGCACAGTGCAATTTAGTGGGGAACCCCAGGAGAGTAGGCCCATTAAGGGCATCCTGAAAACCTCTGCCCAGTTAGGTCAGTGGGGGGGGGGGTACCCATCAAATCCTGGCAGCAAGGAGGAATCTGAAGACTCCTCTGAACTGCGCAGGACACAGGAGACCAGGTCCCCACATTCTGCCAGCCATTCCCAGGCTCGCAGAATCCGGGAAAACCTGGAAGAGCAGACAGGAACCTCTGGGAGCAGTGCCTCTGAGTCAGAGGATGAATGGACAAGGGTTACCCGAACCAAAAAGGCCAATAAGGCAAAAAGGGCCTTGCTTAAGGACCCCTTAAAGCAGATTAAGGCGATCAGGAGCGTCATCACGCCTTACCATAAGAACGCTAAATATTCTGTTTGGGAGCACTTAGAGTTGTTTGAGCAAATGATGGAGACTTTCCATTTGAAGGACAGCCAAAGCTGTATTCAATATGTAAAGTGGACCTTCTCCCCGGAATACTCCAGTTTCTTTGCGGGGCTGGAGGACCAAAATCATTTAAGATGGTCCACCTATAAGGCGGCCATCTTGAAACATTTTTCCATTCATAGAAATCCTCAAGAGGCTCGCAAGGCAGCCTACAATTTGCAATGTGGGGAGGATCAGGCCCCACAAGCATTTGTGCAAGAACTGAAACGTGCTTTTGCGCAGACCACCAGAAGGGTGCGCACAGACAGTAGAGAATTCATTAATACATTTTTTCACGCCTTGCCCAAATACATAATGACCCAGCTCGTGAGGGATTTTCATGAGAAAAGATCTTTAGACTGGGTCATTGAACAGGCTACCCGGATCTATGAGGTGCAGAAACCGGTAGATAGCAAAAGTAATGCCCAGAAAAACCCCAAAGCCAACAGCACCCCTGCTGCTGCCAAGGTGGCAGAGGTAAAGGTCACCCCCGTTTTGGATTTGGAGATGGGGGGGCCTAAAAACCTACCTGCACCTAATAATGCTAGGCCCAGAAGGTCCTTGGGCCAGTCACAGACAGGGAGCCAGGGAGGCAGCCCCACAAATGGGGTCCCTCGCTCTCCTGATTATGTAAGTCCCCGTTACAAGGGAAATCGACCCATCCTGGGTTATGTGTGGACTCCTCCAGCCCAAGGGGGGGATCCAGCCAAGCACCTAACCCAGGGAACTTCCCTCCCAACTTCCCACAGGAGGGCAGAAATTCTCCAAATCCTGGGCAGAACTTTTTCCCCAGGTATCCACCCAATTTCCAACCCCAAAATCATCCATCCTTCTTTCCCCAATTCCCTGAGCCCAGACAACCTAATCCGGGAGAGGGGAGGCCAAGGGTGGAGGGGTATCCAAATCTTCCCAATCAGGAGTGCTACCAAAGAAGGGATAGCTACCCTTCCCGGGATCAGCCCAGGGGAGAAAACAGGGCCCCGTATCAGCCTGAGCGGGTTTCCCAGTTAGAGCACCAGGTTCAAAACATGGCGCGGGATCTGGGTCACATACTGAGGGCGCAGCAGAACCCTCAGATCGGCATGCCGGCGCAGAACGCACCCAACTCTGGACCTGGTGCCCCAGAACAATGACGGGGGCAGCACCCCGATAACTCACCGGTTCCCAGGGAGGAGGCACAAAGGGAAGGGGGGTGTAAAGCCTTGGAGGAAGCTTCCTTCCTCACTTGTAAACAGCCCCTGGAAACCCAGGAACCGGAAACAAAATCTCTTGCCCCTGAAAGTCTGCCTCCTAAGGAGCAGAGGGGGGGGTAGGAGAAACAAAAGACCCAAACAGACTCAGTTTGAGGAGGAGGTACAGATCTTCCAATTTGAGGGAGAGGGATCCTCAGAGGATCCTGGGAAAAGGATCTTCTCCTTCAGAGAGGGGGGAACTCCTCCCAAAGAAAAATGGGTCCCTAGGGATGCAAATCCAGACTGGGGAGATGTGGAGACTGAGCTACCGCCGCCCACCATCTCATCCCAGAACCAACAGCAAGAAAATCCCCTGGTTCAAACCCATCCTGGTGACTGCCTCCAAAAAGGGGGGGGCGGCCCGGAACCGGAGGCAGGGGAACCCACAATGGCTCTGATCTCCAGTTGCCAAATTTGTCTTTCAGATTCCCAAGGCTCTCCACAGAAGTCTGCCCAAATTTCTTCTCTTGCGATGTCCAAAACCAGAAAGTTAGCCCACCAGTTGTCCAAAAATGTGCATTATCTGTGCCCCCTTGAGGAGAAGGAGGGAAGATACTATGCCCCGGTACAAGTACAGGGGCAGGGTACAATTTTGGCACTGGTGAACACTGGATCTCAAGCTACCCTTCTGTCAAGAAGGGCCTTTGACGAACTGAATGCAGGAAGGGGAGAGAATTACCAAATTCCTCTCACCTCGCTTCCTGGACAACTGCAGAACTTTGACGGGAAGGAAATACCCGTTGAGGGGACTGCAGACTTGGACATTAAGATCGGGCGACACAAGGTGAAACACCCGATCATAGTAGTGACCCCAGAGGGCACCCCTTGTTTACTAGGGAATGATCTCCTGAGAAGGTTGTCACCCCTAATAGATTGCGTAAACAAGGTTCTCTGGACCCAGACTAGCCGACCAATAAAATTAAAACAGAGTGTCAACCATGTTAGTTTAAACGGCACCTGCCACATGGTTGAACAAAAATCTGACCAAGTAGAATTCCACTTCCAGAATAACCAGATTCCAGACGTGACAGTAATAGCAGTAGGACAAGAGACTGGTGATGGAGGGTCCTCTCTATTTCTGAAAATCAACCTTCCTTCCAGTCTAAAGTGGTATTCCACGCTGGAAGGAAACACTCTGAAATTCTATACTAATCCACAATCAGAAACTCCCACTCCTATAGTCCAGAAAGATGTGAAATCAGCTCAGAGCCTGGCTGATATTCAGCAAATTGGAGAGCAGTTGTTCATCCCTGTTCAGTTAAATGAGGGGAAGGACTCTGTTCTCGCTCGAGTGTGTGTGAACAACGGTAAGAGCTTCATCAGCGAAGCCATGTTCCGCCAACTCCCAAAAGATCCAGCCATTCCCACATTCAAACTGATAGACAAATGGGAAATGGACCTGGAAGCACCTAATTCCAAACATCTCCTGCCAAGCAGGTGTATGCTCAAAATCTCCATTGGCAACAAGAGCATAGTCCACAATTGTTGGGTCGTGCGAGACGTCCCTGCCGCCTTTTACTTAGGCAGTGACATTCTCAATCGCTTTGCCATTAGTTTGGACCTGATAAACTTCAAAGCTTGGTCCCGATTAGCGGATAATCCCATGGGCTTTGATGATCCAGAAAAAGCATTTAGGTCAGCTCAATTGCTACCTTATGCAGTTGAAATTCAGATTAAAGAGGAAGTCACCATCCCAGAAAGGACCCGACAATTCTCCCTGGAAGTGAAAGTTAAAAGAGGACAGTATTTGCAAAACCCTGATGCTTACATACATCTAAATGCTTCTCTCCAACAGCAAGGGTTGGGGGTAAACCCAACTCCATTAGTCAACATAGAACATGACACCATTCCAATAGAGGTGGATAACAGCGACTTAAAGAGTATTACTCTAGCCGCAGGCACCATTATTGGAATGGCGGTTGATGACCGACATTTTTCCATCGACTTAGTAAATGAACTGTTAGGACCAATCCCCAAGGACTGCTTTGACAGTGACAGTGATGACAATACAACACCAGACAGGATTTTTACCCGGCATGGGGGGAACTTCCTGGTGTACACTTCTTGCCCTTATGGTAAGGAAGATGTGACTTGTGACTTCAGGAGGGATGAGGTGATTTTCCAAGTCCATGAGGGCTGCCTTTCCCACCTGAAGCCTCCAGTCCAAATCAGCACTCTGACCAGGGACTTCTCCACCCAGCTGGAGGAGGCCGCGGAGATAGCCAAACCAGAAGTCTTTCCAGGCTTCAGGCAGATGGTGGAAGAGAGAGTCAACCTAGCTGATGCCTGTGTGACTTTGGAACAAAAGCAAAAGTTGAAACAAGTTTTCTTGGATTTCCAAGATCTCTTTGCGGTAGACTCATATGACTGTGGTTGCACTGACATCCACACAACAACAATCCCCACGGACCCTGGCATGACTCCTGTGTTTGTGAAGCAATATCGCTTGCCTCTCGCATCAATGGAGTCCCTTACTGAAATAATTAAGAACCTTGAGTCCCGGGGAATAATCCGTCCAGTCCACAGCACCTTCAATAATCCGGTGCTGGGAATATTGAAGCCAAACGGCCAGTGGAGACTCTGCGCCGACCTCAGGGAGCTCAACAAACGGGTCCATACTTCCCGATGGCCTCTGCCCTACATTGACCAAGGGCTGGCCCAGATCCAGGGGTCACAGGTATTCACTGCAATAGACCTGACCAATGGATACTGGACCGTGCCGGTCAGTAGGGAGGACCAATACAAGCTGGCTTTTACCTTTGGGGGCCAGCAGTACACATGGACCCGGACTCCTTTCGGATACCTTAACTCCGGTAATGAGATCAACATTTTCCTACATAAGGCCATGCCCGACCTGGGTGCGAGGGGTAACCTGGCTTATGTAGATGATGTCCTCATCAAAAGTTCATCTGTGGAGGAACACATAGCGGAGATCCGTTATGTTCTGACACAGTTGAGGGCCGCCGGAGCAAAACTTTCCTTTCAGAAAGCACAGTGGTGTAGAACCCGTGTTAATTTCTTGGGGCATGAGATTACTCCTCAGGGTCTCTGTCCCCAGGAAAAGAAAGTGGAAGCACTTCAGAAACTGAAAGACCCCACAACTCTGCGGGAACTAAGGAGCCTCCTTGGACTGACTAATTACAGCAGAAAGTTCATTGAGGGCTACGCAGAGATCACCAGACCCCTGATTCATCTCCTGAAGGGGGGGGTCAAGTGGGAATGGGGTCCAGAACAAGCCGAGACGGTAAAACAACTCAAGAGAAGCCTCTCACAAGCGCCTTGCCTAGCTTACCCTGTCAGAAACAGGGAGTTTTTCCTGGAGACAGGGTTCTCTAATACGTGCTTGACGGCAGTATTATACCAAAAGCATGACAAGGTCAATAAAGTAATCTCCTATGCGAGCAAAACTTTATCCTCTGTGGAGGAAAAATTCAACGATTGTGAGAAGGCACTCCTGGCAACGGTGTGGGCATTGAAGAATTACCGCCCGTTTATCCAGGGGGAACACATCATAGTGGAGACTCCACACCAGCCTCTGCAATATCTCCAAAGTGACAGAATCCGGGCCGGAAATGTGAGTAATTCCCGAATTACTTCCTGGATTCTGTCAATGCAAGGCTTTCCTGTGGAGGTCAGATATGGCCAAAACAAGAAGAGTCCCCTCGCGCAAGGTCTGGCTGACTTGCATGATTGTGCCAGAGAAAACTGTCTCGAGGACGAAAGTCTAAAAATAAAGGACAACATGGAGGCATACCTTAATTCCCCACACAAAGTCTTTGAAGAGGACAAGTGTGAGGGAATGCCCACTGTCTATGTGGATGGATGCTCTTACCATGTTGACAACAACGGGGAGAAAGAACTGGTGGCCGGCGTAGGGAATGCATGGGTGAATGAGTCCCCAGAACCCTCCGCTGGATACAAAATTGGTCCCCGAAGTAGTCAGGTGGCAGAATTGATGGCTGTGCATCAGGCCATCCTCACTGCTGTCCAGCATCAACTCCACGAACTGGTCATAATCACAGATTCGGATTATGTACGGAACGGGTTCGTGGAGCACCTGGTTAATTCGAAAACCAGAGGCATGTTATGTGCTAACAACAAACCCTTGAAACATGGGAAGTTGATCCAAAACATTGATGATCTGGTCACCTCGAATGAGATGACCATCTATTGGAAAAAGATCAAGGGTCATTCCAAAGTAGAGGGACCAGACAAAACTGGAAATGACTTAGCTGATCAGCTGGCCAAAACCGGGGCCATCCAAGGGGATCTAATTGAGATTGAGTCCCTGTTGGGGGAAATCCAGGTCACTGCTATCACTAGGTCCCAGACAAATGCTCACAACGACCTTTCAATTGCACAATGGAGTAAGGAGACCCCTGATGCTGATTTGATTACCGCTCAGAAGGGGGATCCAACAATTGGTAAATTTTACCAGCACATTGAGGACCCTGAGAACTTTCCCCTGACGGATACCGATTACATTGGGAAAGAGGACCTAAGAGTGTTGATGAAATGTCCAAAAATGTTCCGAATCCAAGACGGTTTGCTGGTAAGGAAATCCAAAGCTGGCCACGACCAGTGGGTGGTTCCTACCTCATTCCGAAGCCTGATGTTGAGTCACGCCCATGATGCGGCCACCGCCGGTCATAGGGGGTTTCACACAACACTGGAAATCTTAAGAGAGGTTGCATACTGGCCACACATGGGGCAGGACCTCGACCAATATTTGAAGGGGTGTCTTGTGTGTGCACAATTTCAGCCATCATCCCTCACGCACCGTGCGCCTCTCCAAAAGAGGGGGATGACACTGCCATGGTCAGATTTACAAATCGACTTTGTAGGCCCTGTGATTCGCTCTGCTAGGGGGAATAAGTACATGTTGACCGTCACATGCTTGTTCACCAAGTGGGTGGAATGTCTCCCAGCCCCAAATTGCAAGGCAGAAACGGCAGCTGCCCTGATGATTAACCACATCTTTTCCCGTTTTGGTCTACCTCAAAGGATTGAGTCAGACAGAGGTAGCCACTTCACCAGTGAAGTAATGACAAAGATGTGGGAGATACTGGGGGTCAAAAGGAAGTTGCATATTGCTTATAGACCAGCTTCTTCTGGGGCAGTAGAGAGATACAACCGGACAATTGTGAGCATCCTAAAAAAGTTTGTGGCAGATTCTGGGCCAAGTTGGGATATCCGATTACCTCTGGTCCTAATGGCCATCAGATCTACCCCTTCATCTGCAACCAAAATGTCACCATTTGAGTTGATGACTGGGCGCAAGATGGTGCTTCCTCAGCATTTGCTCTACAGGACCCAAGAGCAGACACTGATAAATGCCTCCACAACTCATGAGTATGTGGAGAATTTAAGGAAACACCTCCAACATGCTTTTGCTTACGCTCAGCGGAATCTAGAACGATCGGCTGATAGCATGAAGACCCATTATGACCTGAAAACTTCCAGGAAGGAATATCAGGTGGGGGACCGGGTCTATCTATACAACTTCCAAAGAAACCAGGCGAAACAGCGGAAATTCTTGCCTACATGGAAGGGACCCTTTGAGATCATCGACAAGATCTCCCCTGTGGCCTACAAAATCCACATCACCAAAGGTCCTTTGGCAGCGGGGGAAGACAAGTGGGTCCACATAAACCAGTTGAAATGTTGCCATCCCAGGCACACTCTGCAACAGCTGGAGGAATCCTCTGGAATCCTAGCGGGTACTGTCTCAGACTAATTCAGTTCCAACCATAAAACATACCACATCTAGTCTCTAAAATATTGTGATTTGCATGAAACTGTCTCTTAGTTATACTGTTTTTTTTTCAAAATAAGAATGTAATGTTTCGTTATGATGAAATGCATATGCTGCCCCACAATCTCAACAGTGGTGGAGAAATGTCCATGAATAGGTATTGCCGCTCTTCCTTTGTCGTCCTAGGAGAAAGAAAACCTTGAGAAGGGCCAAGGAGGACGATCCGGAGACCGGGAGCAGAGACGCAACGGGCCCGGGGTACCGCCCAATCTTCCCATCAGGACCGGCGAGGAGAACTGATCGATCTGACCGGATGGAGAGGAAGATGCTGAACTGTGCCATCTACAGAATTGGAAGAAGATAATGTGGACATACCAGCGCCAGGGTTCAAAACCTCCCTTGCAACCGACTCCCCCTCGACTCAAGTCAAAGCGCAGTCGGGCGGGGGGGTTTGTGGAGGGTTTTGACCCATGTGGAATCATTAAACGGGGTAAATATGGGGATTAAGCTGTCGCTGCCCATCATTTTACCCCAGAACAAAAATAAATCATTGGAGTGGGTAAAGATGGGGATGCGCTGTCGCCGCCCATCATTTCATCCCAGAATCCAGGAGAGCTGAGCAGTTGTGCGCACACCAAAATGGTTACCTAACTTGCCACCCACCAGTGTAAAGAAAGGTCTTTGTTAACAAAATCCACTGTTACTGATGTCAAAAAGTTGCTGAAATCGTGACTCATTGGACCACTTTAAAGATTCAACCCTTTTGTGGGGTTCCCCATAACCATCTTACTGTAAGGAGCCCCATCAAAACAATGTTAAGCAAGGATTTACTACCATGTAAGAACCATTCCTGTTTAGAATGCATTAATCCAAGAAAGATCCCAAAATTGCATGCAGTACCAACAAAATCCTCAAGGCGGCACTAGCGGTCTAAACTCTGACAGGAGAGCTGTCTTGCAAAACTGTCTAGTGCAAAGAAAGGGGTCTTATTTCATTGAAAGTTCAAAGGGGTTGCCTGTCCTGAGAACTCTTGACACTTCAGAACTCAACACAAGAAGCCAGGAAATCACAGGGTTCTGTTAATTAAATGCAAAGTGGCTCCCTGGCCTCCTGATGTCAGCTTCCCAGAGACCACACAATGGCCCCTCTCCTCTGAAAGGAATATGTTGATTTTTACTGTTTTACTGTCAACAAAGGCCTGCCTGCCAGAGGATACATCTGACTGACCCACCCAAGTCTTGGAGGCGGACTCCAACACACTGAGAACTGAACTGAAAGAAAAATATATATTTTACAGAAACGCTGATAACTCTTTGTAATCAAATGACAGAAATGTATAACTTTGAGAGCCTTAATTTAAAAAATGTACCTTCAATTCAAGCCCAAACTCCAATTTGTGTGATGTTCTGGGGGCAAACTAGCAGTTAAGAGGATATTACTCAAAATGTGTGCATGTGAAAAATCTGACACTTCATCAACTAATGTCCATACTCCTTGCGCACATTTGTGTAAATTTGGGGTAATGTCCGGGATTGCAAACCAGTTAAAAAGTGCAAAATATCGCCATTTCTGAATGCAAGCCCCCAGGAAGAGCAGCGTTTGAACAGGGTATACCTCATGTGATATGTGACATGGGTATGTAATTTCAAACAACTGTGTAACTGTGAAATATGTATTTTGATCATATATAGATTTGGGAGCACAGATGACAGGGGAGTTTTTTCAAGAGATCATAAATGGCTGACATCACTCTGACACAATTTAGCTCCCCCAATCAGGGGAGAAATGAAAGCTGGACCAATGACAAGTGAGAGGGGCAAGTTTAGTTATGACCAACACACACACCCACTTGCAGAACATATAAATGGACCACTGAAACTTAGGTAGAGACCTTCAAATCCATTTGCAGCTGGAAGCTCTGCCGGGAAAATCCATACTTTACCTCCATCAACCTTCAGAGACCCAGACCAGACCAGCAGAGTAGAGCTGACCTGTTAGCGGAACCAGAGAGAGCTGACCCAGATCACTGTGAAGTGCAGAGACCAGAGTCCCGTCTAAAACCTGACCAGATCCATGGCGAGGCCCATTTCACTCAAGAATATAGTGTGAGTACCTAGAAAACTGTGCAGAACCAATCTCTTAGTTAAAATAATATAATTCAATCCTATTTTAATCTAAGTAGAACTGTCTCCTAACTGTCAACTGTTATTTGTAAAGCTGTCACTTGTCATTTTCTAGTTGCAAGCTGCACTTGTCTTTTTGAACTTTAAAATTTCAAATCTGAAAAACGACCTTTATTTAATCGCTCATATCTCCGTGACCGTTTGTGCTAGAGACTTGCAGTAACTTTCATCTGGAAGCTGAGATCCTAGGCTTTCCTAGGACCCCAAGACGATAGTGATAGTCTTTGTAGTTCCTCTGTAATGGCGCCCGGCGCACTCGGAAAAATCTGCCGCGATTTGACATTTTGCCGCGATTTGCAAATTTCTCCACGTGTGAAAACAGAAGCTTCTTGTTTTCATTTGCCAAAAATTCGTTTAACCTACCAATTACTCCTAGATCCTTGCTAAAGTGAGCCTGGACTAATATTAACTAGATACCACTCACCCTGAACCTCTAGAGGGAATTAAAAGCATTTTAACATATTTTCACTCCATTGCCAGCACATATCAAAGCATTTTGGGCCTGTGTTTTCAACTTCTGTAGTCTAAGTTGCTGGGTGAACTGAATTACATTTGAATTGCATTTCTGAGAATTGTGTGCCTTCCTTCCATTTCCCTGCATTGCATAAAAGGGGGGGGTGAATTGTACAAGAAAGTGATTACATTGTTTTTGCTGAAATCCTATCAAGTTATTTTCTGTACTGCATTTCATTCCACATTGCATCCATTGGAAACCATAAAAGTATTGTTGCTATCTTATCCATTTCATGTCAACTCCTTAGTGATTATCAAGAAGTGTGCTAGTGCCAGATTCTCCGTTGTTAATCTTTATCATATCAGATTAAGTGTGCTATTCAATTATTAATTTATTATAAAGTCTGATATATATATCTATTGTTTAAATTATCAAATAAACCTTTTAACTTGCAAAACAGAACTACTTCTTGGCTCAGTGGGGTCAGGAGGATTCCAAGAGAGGGGTGTTATATAGGGGTAGTCATCCAGAACGCATGAACTGGACATAAAGATATATCAATAAGGGTTTTCATTCAGTATTATAGACTAGGCGTTGACTTAGCTGTAGTGTTGAATTGAATCCTCTTACAAAATGGGGGCTCGTGCCGGACGTTTGGATTAGATCTATCACTTGTGCAGATTAATACAGCGTGCCAGCTGACCAGATACACATATCCGGTCGGATCACCACGCTGTGTTACGCTGTAAAGCACTCCTCATAGGAACGCTCTTAGGAAAAGGTCTGTTTTGCAAAAATAAAATACAAACTTCTGTAAGTCAGGACAGAGACCAATCTCTAGAATGACGACCTTAGTAGACATGAAAATAGCTAGAGAGCACCTCTTACATAAACTATTTGTGAGAGGTGAATGGACTGAACAGGGCACGGATGCCTGGTTGCAGGCCATCACGCGACAGGTCACTGAAACAGGGTCAGATATATATAGAGATCAGGGTCCCTTACATGTGGCCCTGAGTGAACTATATATGTCCTCTAAGGCCAAGGATGAGCACAACAAGATTGCCAGGGTAGCGGCATATTTATATTTACATATGGGAGCCATGCAGGACAGATGTGCTGAAGGCCAAGATTTGGCGAGTAGACAACTGCTGGCATTACAGAAGGCCCAATCTGATCTGGACTCTTCTGAGCAGAGGCTGCAGAGGAGCCAGGAGTCAGAAAATGAGAGTAGACAGCACATCATTAAAATAAAGAAGGACATGGATATACTGCAACAGGAAAAGGCTGACCAGGATACTAGATTTCTGGCCCTGCAGAAGGAGCACCGAGACAGTTTGGACTCCTTACTGCAGAGCCAGAAAAAGCTGGAGCAACAATTAGACTTTAACAGGGCATGCACGGAGCAGGTAGCCACCCTGCAAAGTCATCTAGATAGAGTGAAGGTAGAGAGCAACAAGCTGATTTCGAAAGACCTGGATACCCAGGCAGAGTTTGATCAGGAGCGCCAGAAAGCTGGTGCCTTCCAAAGGCAAAGGGACGACCTGGCGGCACAGATGCAGGCTCTTAGTCAGGAAAGGGATACCTTAGGCCAGGAAGTCTGCCACTTAAAAAGGAAAATGGAAGAAAATCACCTGGCCCACCAGGGACTGGGTGACCTCCAAAAAGAACACCAGGACTTGCTAGAGCACACCAGGAGGGTGGAGGATGCTCTAGCAAGAAAGGAGCAGGCCAATAGGGACACAGCTCAGGAGGTAACCCTCCTGCAGCAAAGACTGGCCCAGTGCTCCAGGACCAATCAGGAAACACAGAGGGAAAATGAGGCCCTTTGTCAACACAATGATAGGCTCCAACAACAGGTAGCGATGCAGGAGAGACTGATAGAGTCTAGTAAGGCCTTGACTGAGGAACTGAAAGCACAAATGCAGGCTCTTGCATTGCAACAGGGAGCAGGGGCGGATAGAGATGAGGTTCGCTGGGAAATGGAAACTCCGGAGCATAACCTCAGGAGCCCTAGTACTAGAGGCCCCCATACCTCTCAGTCCCTGGACTCTGCCACCCCCATGTCCTCTGGCGCACATGAGCACAGGGCCACAGGGATGGCAGATTACTATCCAGCCAGAAGCATGGGGCTCATAGGCCAGTACCACCCAGGAATGGAGGGGCGGGCATCCGGGTATGGGCACCCAAGCACAGTGCAATTTAGTGGGGAACCCCAGGAGAGTAGGCCCATTAAGGGCATCCTGAAAACCTCTGCCCAGTTAGGTCAGTGGGGGGGGTACCCATCAAATCCTGGCAGCAAGGAGGAATCTGAAGACTCCTCTGAACTGCGCAGGACACAGGAGACCAGGTCCCCACATTCTGCCAGCCATTCCCAGGCTCGCAGAATCCGGGAAAACCTGGAAGAGCAGACAGGAACCTCTGGGAGCAGTGCCTCTGAGTCAGAGGATGAATGGACAAGGGTTACCCGAACCAAAAAGGCCAATAAGGCAAAAAGGGCCTTGCTTAAGGACCCCTTAAAGCAGATTAAGGCGATCAGGAGCGTCATCACGCCTTACCATAAGAACGCTAAATATTCTGTTTGGGAGCACTTAGAGTTGTTTGAGCAAATGATGGAGACTTTCCATTTGAAGGACAGCCAAAGCTGTATTCAATATGTAAAGTGGACCTTCTCCCCGGAATACTCCAGTTTCTTTGCGGGGCTGGAGGACCAAAATCATTTAAGATGGTCCACCTATAAGGCGGCCATCTTGAAACATTTTTCCATTCATAGAAATCCTCAAGAGGCTCGCAAGGCAGCCTACAATTTGCAATGTGGGGAGGATCAGGCCCCACAAGAATTTGTGCAAGAACTGAAACGTGCTTTTGCGCAGACCACCAGAAGGGTGCGCACAGACAGTAGAGAATTCATTAATACATTTTTTCACGCCTTGCCCAAATACATAATGACCCAGCTCGTGAGGGATTTTCATGAGAAAAGATCTTTAGACTGGGTCATTGAACAGGCTACCCGGATCTATGAGGTGCAGAAACCGGTAGATAGCAAAAGTAATGCCCAGAAAAACCCCAAAGCCAACAGCACCCCTGCTGCTGCCAAGGTGGCAGAGGTAAAGGTCACCCCCGTTTTGGATTTGGAGATGGGGGGGCCTAAAAACCTACCTGCACCTAATAATGCTAGGCCCAGAAGGTCCTCGGGCCAGTCACAGACAGGGAGCCAGGGAGGCAGCCCCACAAATGGGGTCCCTCGCTCTCCTGATTATGTAAGTCCCCGTTACAAGGGAAATCGACCCATCCTGGGTTATGTGTGGACTCCTCCAGCCCAAGGGGGGGATCCAGCCAAGCACCTAACCCAGGGAACTTCCCTCCCAACTTCCCACAGGAGGGCAGAAATTCTCCAAATCCTGGGCAGAACTTTTTCCCCAGGTATCCACCCAATTTCCAACCCCAAAATCATCCATCCTTCTTTCCCCAATTCCCTGAGCCCAGACAACCTAATCCGGGAGAGGGGAGGCCAAGGGTGGAGGGGTATCCAAATCTTCCCAATCAGGGGTACTACCAAAGAAGGGATAGCTACCCTTCCCGGGATCAGCCCAGGGGAGAAAACAGAGCCCCGTATCAGCCTGAGCGGGTTTCCCAGTTAGAGCGCCAGGTTCAAAACATGGCGCGGGATCTGGGTCACATACTGAGGGCGCAGCAGAACCCTCAGATCGGCATGCCGGCGCAGAACGCACCCAACTCTGGACCTGGTGCCCCAGAACAATGACGGGGGCAGCACCCCGATAACTCACCGGTTCCCAGGGAGGAGGCACAAAGGGAAGGGGGGTGTAAAGCCTTGGAGGAAGCTTCCTTCCTCACTTGTAAACAGCCCCTGGAAACCCAGGAACCGGAAACAAAATCTCTTGCCCCTGAAAGTCTGCCTCCTAAGGAGCAGAGGGGGGGGGTAGGAGAAACAAAAGACCCAAACAGACTCAGTTTGAGGAGGAGGTACAGATCTTCCAATTTGAGGGAGAGGGATCCTCAGAGGATCCTGGGAAAAGGATCTTCTCCTTCAGAGAGGGGGGAACTCCTCCCAAAGAAAAATGGGTCCCTAGGGATGCAAATCCAGACTGGGGAGATGTGGAGACTGAGCTACCGCCGCCCACCATCTCATCCCAGAACCAACAGCAAGAAAATCCCCTGGTTCAAACCCATCCTGGTGACTGCCTCCAAAAAGGGGGGGGGCGGCCCGGAACCGGAGGCAGGGGAACCCACAATGGCTCTGATCTCCAGTTGCCAAATTTGTCTTTCAGATTCCCAAGGCTCTCCACAGAAGTCTGCCCAAATTTCTTCTCTTGCGATGTCCAAAACCAGAAAGTTAGCCCACCAGTTGTCCAAAAATGTGCATTATCTGTGCCCCCTTGAGGAGAAGGAGGGAAGATACTATGCCCCGGTACAAGTACAGGGGCAGGGTACAATTTTGGCACTGGTGAACACTGGATCTCAAGCTACCCTTCTGTCAAGAAGGGCCTTTGACGAACTGAATGCAGGAAGGGGAGAGAATTACCAAATTCCTCTCACCTCGCTTCCTGGACAACTGCAGAACTTTGACGGGAAGGAAATACCCGTTGAGGGGACTGCAGACTTGGACATTAAGATCGGGCGACACAAGGTGAAACACCCGGTCATAGTAGTGACCCCAGAGGGCACCCCTTGTTTACTAGGGAATGATCTCCTGAGAAGGTTGTCACCCCTAATAGATTGCGTAAACAAGGTCCTCTGGACCCAGACTAGCCGACCAATAAAATTAAAACAGAGTGTCAACCATGTTAGTTTAAACGGCACCTGCCACATGGTTGAACAAAAATCTGACCAAGTAGAATTCCACTTCCAGAATAACCAGATTCCAGACGTGACAGTAATAGCAGTAGGACAAGAGACTGGTGATGGAGGGTCCTCTCTATTTCTGAAAATCAACCTTCCTTCCAGTCTAAAGTGGTACTCCACGCTGGAAGGAAACACTCTGAAATTCTATACTAATCCACAATCACAAACTCCCACTCCTATAGTCCAGAAAGATGTGAAATCAGCTCAGAGCCTGGCTGATATTCAGCAAATTGGAGAGCAGTTGTTCATCCCTGTTCAGTTAAATGAGGGGAAGGACTCTGTTCTCGCTCGAGTGTGTGTGAACAACGGTAAGAGCTACATCAGCGAAGCCATGTTCCGCCAACTCCCAAAAGATCCAGCCATTCCCACATTCAAACTGATAGACAAATGGGAAATGGACCTGGAAGCACCTAATTCCAAACATCTCCTGCCAAGCAGGTGTATGCTCAAAATCTCCATTGGCAACAAGAGCATAGTCCACAATTGTTGGGTCGTGCGAGACGTCCCTGCCGCCTTTTACTTAGGCAGTGACATTCTCAATCGCTTTGCCATTAGTTTGGACCTGATAAACTTCAAAGCTTGGTCCCGATTAGCGGATAATCCCATGGGCTTTGATGATCCAGAAAAAGCATTTAGGTCAGCTCAATTGCTACCTTATGCAGTTGAAATTCAGATTAAAGAGGAAGTCACCATCCCAGAAAGGACCCGACAATTCTCCCTGGAAGTGAAAGTTAAAAGAGGACAGTATTTGCAAAACCCTGATGCTTACATACATCTAAATGCTTCTCTCCAACAGCAAGGGTTGGGGGTAAACCCAACTCCATTAGTCAACATAGAACATGACACCATTCCAATAGAGGTGGATAACAGCGACTTAAAGAGTATTACTCTAGCCGCAGGCACCATTATTGGAATGGCGGTTGATGACCGACATTTTTCCATCGACTTAGTAAATGAACTGTTAGGACCAATCCCCAAGGACTGCTTTGACAGTGACAGTGATGACAATACAACACCAGACAGGATTTTTACCCGGCATGGGGGGAACTTCCTGGTGTACACTTCTTGCCCTTATGGTAAGGAAGATGTGACTTGTGACTTCAGGAGGGATGAGGTGATTTTCCAAGTCCATGAGGGCTGCCTTTCCCACCTGAAGCCTCCAGTCCAAATCAGCACTCTTACCAGGGACTTCTCCACCCAGCTGGAGGAGGCCGCGGAGATAGCCAAACCAGAAGTCTTTCCAGGCTTCAGGCAGATGGTGGAAGAGAGAGTCAACCTAGCTGATGCCTGTGTGACTTTGGAACAAAAGCAAAAGTTGAAACAAGTTTTCTTGGATTTCCAAGATCTCTTTGCGGTAGACTCATATGACTGTGGTTGCACTGACATCCACACAACAACAATCCCCACGGACCCTGGCATGACTCCTGTGTTTGTGAAGCAATATCGCTTGCCTCTCGCATCAATGGAGTCCCTTACTGAAATAATTAAGAACCTTGAGTCCCGGGGAATAATCCGTCCAGTCCACAGCACCTTCAATAATCCGGTGCTGGGAATATTGAAGCCAAACGGCCAGTGGAGACTCTGCACCGACCTCAGGGAGCTCAACAAACGGGTCCATACTTCCCGATGGCCTCTGCCCTACATTGACCAAGGGCTGGCCCAGATCCAGGGGTCACAGGTATTCACTGCAATAGACCTGACCAATGGATACTGGACCGTGCCGGTCAGTAGGGAGGACCAATACAAGCTGGCTTTTACCTTTGGGGGCCAGCAGTACACATGGACCCGGACTCCTTTCGGATACCTTAACTCCGGTAATGAGTTCAACATTTTCCTACATAAGGCCATGCCCGACCTGGGTGCGAGGGGTAACCTGGCTTATGTAGATGATGTCCTCATCAAAATTTCATCTGTGGAGGAACACATAGCGGAGATCCGTTATGTTCTGACACAGTTGAGGGCCGCCGGAGCAAAACTTTCCTTTCAGAAAGCACAGTGGTGTAGAACCCGTGTTAATTTCTTGGGGCATGAGATTACTCCTCAGGGTCTCTGTCCCCAGGAAAAGAAAGTGGAAGCACTTCAGAAACTGAAAGACCCCACAACTCTGCGGGAACTAAGGAGCCTCCTTGGACTGACTAATTACAGCAGAAAGTTCATTGAGGGCTACGCAGAGATCACCAGACCCCTGATTCATCTCCTGAAGGGGGGGGGTCAAGTGGGAATGGGGTCCAGAACAAGCCGAGACGGTAAAACAACTCAAGAGAAGCCTCTCACAAGCGCCTTGCCTAGCTTACCCTGTCAGAAACAGGGAGTTCTTCCTGGAGACAGGGTTCTCTAATACGTGCTTGACGGCAGTATTATACCAAAAGCATGACAAGGTCAATAAAGTAATCTCCTATGCGAGCAAAACTTTATCCTCTGTGGAGGAAAAATTCAACGATTGTGAGAAGGCACTCCTGGCAACGGTGTGGGCATTGAAGAATTACCGCCCGTTTATCCAGGGGGAACACATCATAGTGGAGACTCCACACCAGCCTCTGCAATATCTCCAAAGTGACAGAATCCGGGCCGGAAATGTGAGTAATTCCCGAATTACTTCCTGGATTCTGTCAATGCAAGGCTTTCCTGTGGAGGTCAGATATGGCCAAAACAAGAAGAGTCCCCTCGCGCAAGTTCTGGCTGACTTGCATGATTGTGCCAGAGAAAACTGTCTCGAGGACGAAAGTCTAAAAATAAAGGACAACATGGAGGCATACCTTAATTCCCCACACAAAGTCTTTGAAGAGGACAAGTGTGAGGGAATGCCCACTGTCTATGTGGATGGATGCTCTTACCATGTTGACAACAACGGGGAGAAAGAACTGGTGGCCGGCGTAGGGAATGCATGGGTGAATGAGTCCCCAGAACCCTCCGCTGGATACAAAATTGGTCCCCGAAGTAGTCAGGTGGCAGAATTGATGGCTGTGCATCAGGCCATCCTCACTGCTGTCCAGCATCAACTCCACGAACTGGTCATAATCACAGATTCGGATTATGTACGGAACGGGTTCGTGGAGCACCTGGTTAATTCGAAAACCAGAGGCATGTTATGTGCTAACAACAAACCCTTGAAACATGGGAAGTTGATCCAAAACATTGATGATCTGGTCACCTCGAATGAGATGACCATCTATTGGAAAAAGATCAAGGGTCATTCCAAAGTAGAGGGACCAGACAAAACTGGAAATGACTTAGCTGATCAGCTGGCCAAAACCGGGGCCATCCAAGGGGATCTAATTGAGATTGAGTCCCTGTTGGGGGAAATCCAGGTCACTGCTATCACTAGGTCCCAGACAAATGCTCACAACGACCTTTCAATTGCACAATGGAGTAAGGAGACCCCTGATGCTGATTTGATTACCGCTCAGAAGGGGGATCCAACAATTGGTAAATTTTACCAGCACATTGAGGACCCTGAGAACTTTCCCCTGACGGATACCGATTACATTGGGAAAGAGGACCTAAGAGTGTTGATGAAATGTCCAAAAATGTTCCGAATCCAAGACGGTTTGCTGGTAAGGAAATCCAAAGCTGGCCACGACCAGTGGGTGGTTCCTACCTCATTCCGAAGCCTGATGTTGAGTCACGCCCATGATGCGGCCACCGCCGGTCATAGGGGGTTTCACACAACACTGGAAATCTTAAGAGAGGTTGCATACTGGCCACACATGGGGCAGGACCTCGACCAATATTTGAAGGGGTGTCTTGTGTGTGCACAATTTCAGCCATCATCCCTCACGCACCGTGCGCCTCTCCAAAAGAGGGGGATGACACTGCCATGGTCAGATTTACAAATCGACTTTGTAGGCCCCGTGATTCGCTCTGCTAGGGGGAATAAGTACATGTTGACCGTCACATGCTTGTTCACCAAGTGGGTGGAATGTCTCCCAGCCCCAAATTGCAAGGCAGAAACGGCAGCTGCCCTGATGATTAACCACATCTTTTCCCGTTTTGGTCTATCTCAAAGGATTGAGTCAGACAGAGGTAGCCACTTCACCAGTGAAGTAATGACAAAGATGTGGGAGATACTGGGGGTCAAAAGGAAGTTGCATATTGCTTATAGACCAGCTTCTTCTGGGGCAGTAGAGAGATACAACCGGACAATTGTGAGCATCCTAAAAAAGTTTGTGGCAGATTCTGGGCCAAGTTGGGATATCCGATTACCGCTGGTCCTAATGGCCATCAGATCTACCCCTTCATCTGCAACCAAAATGTCACCATTTGAGTTGATGACTGGGCGCAAGATGGTGCTTCCCCAGCATTTGCTCTACAGGACCCAAGAGCAGACACTGATAAATGCCTCCACAACTCATGAGTATGTGGAGAATTTAAGGAAACACCTCCAACATGCTTTTGCTGACGCTCAGCGGAATCTAGAAAGATCGGCTGATAGCATGAAGACCCATTATGACCTGAAAACTTCCAGGAAGGAATATCAGGTGGGGGACCGGGTCTATCTATACAACTTCCAAAGAAACCAGGCAAAACAGCGGAAATTCTTGCCTACATGGAAGGGACCCTTTGAGATCATCGACAAGATCTCCCCTGTGGCCTACAAAATCCACATCACCAAAGGTCCTTTGGCAGCGGGGGAAGACAAGTGGGTCCACATAAACCAGTTGAAATGTTGCCATCCCAGGCACACTCTGCAACAACTGGAGGAATCCTCTGGAATCCTAGCGGGTACTGTCTGAGACTAATTCAGTTCCAACCATAAAACATACCACATCTAGTCTCTAAAATATTGTGATTTGCATGAAACTGTCTCTTAGTTATACTGTTTTTTTTTCAAAATAAGAATGTAATGTTTCGTTATGATGAAATGCATATGCTGCCCCACAATCTCAACAGTGGTGGAGAAATGTCCATGAATAGGTATTGCCGCTCTTCCTTTGTCGTCCTAGGAGAAAGAAAACCTTGAGAAGGGCCAAGGAGGACGATCCGGAGACCGGGAGCAGAGACGCAACGGGCCCGGGGTACCGCCCAATCTTCCCATCAGGACCGGCGAGGAGAACTGATCGATCTGACCGGATGGAGAGGAAGATGCTGAACTGTGCCATCTACAGAATTGGAAGAAGATAATGTGGACATACCAGCGCCAGGGTTCAAAACCTCCCTTGCAACCGACTCCCCCTCGACTCAAGTCAAAGCGCAGTCGGGCGGGGGGGTTTGTGGAGGGTTTTGACCCATGTGGAATCATTAAACGGGGTAAATATGGGGATTAAGCTGTCGCTGCCCATCATTTTACCCCAGAACAAAAATAAATCATTGGAGTGGGTAAAGATGGGGATGCGCTGTCGCCGCCCATCATTTCATCCCAGAATCCAGGAGAGCTGCGCAGTTGTGCGCACACCAAAATGGTTACCTAACTTGCCACCCACCAGTGTAAAGAAAGGTCTTTGTTAACAAAATCCACTGTTACTGATGTCAAAAAGTTGCTGAAATCGTGACTCATTGGACCACTTTAAAGATTCAACCCTTTTGTGGGGTTCCCCATAACCATCTTACTGTAAGGAGCCCCATCAAAACAATGTTAAGCAAGGATTTACTACCATGTAAGAACCATTCCTGTTTAGAATGCATTAATCCAAGAAAGATCCCAAAATTGCATGCGGTACCAACAAAATCCTCAAGGCGGCACTAGCGGTCTAAACTCTGACAGGAGAGCTGTCTTGCAAAACTGTCTAGTGCAAAGAAAGGGGTCTTATTTCATTGAAAGTTCAAAGGGGTTGCCTGTCCTGAGAACTCTTGACACTTCAGAACTCAACACAAAAAGCCAGGAAATCACAGGGTTCTGTTAATTAAATGCAAAGTGGCTCCCTGGCCTCCTGATGTCAGCTTCCCAGAGACCACACAATGGCCCCTCTCCTCTGAAAGGAATATGTTGATTTTTACTGTTTTACTGTCAACAAAGGCCTGCCTGCCAGAGGATACATGTGACTGACCCACCCAAGTCTTGGAGGCGGACTCCAACACACTGAGAACTGAACTGAAAGAAAAATATATATTTTACAGAAACGCTGATAACTCTTTGTAATCAAATGACAGAAATGTATAACTTTGAGAGCCTTAATTTAAAAAATGTACCTTCAATTCAAGCCCAAACTCCAATTTGTGTGATGTTCTGGGGGCAAACTAGCAGTTAAGAGGATATTACTCAAAATGTGTGCATGTGAAAAATCTGACACTTCATCAACTAATGTCCATACTCCTTGCGCACATTTGTGTAAATTTGGGGTAATGTCCGGGATTGCAAACCAGTTAAAAAGTGCAAAATATCGCCATTTCTGAATGCAAGCCCCCAGGAAGAGCAGCGTTTGAACAGGGTATACCTCATGTGATATGTGACATGGGTATGTAATTTCAAACAACTGTGTAACTGTGAAATATGTATTTTGATCATATATAGATTTGGGAGCACAGATGACAGGGGAGTTTTTTCAAGAGATCATAAATGGCTGACATCACTCTGACACAACTTAGCTCCCCCAATCAGGGGAGAAATGAAAGCTGGACCAATGACAAGTGAGAGGGGCAAGTTTAGTTATGACCAACACACACACCCACTTGCAGAACATATAAATGGACCACTGAAACTTAGGTAGAGACCTTCAAATCCATTTGCAGCTGGAAGCTCTGCCGGGAAAATCCATACTTTACCTCCATCAACCTTCAGAGACCCAGACCAGACCAGCAGAGTAGAGCTGACCTGTTAGCGGAACCAGAGAGAGCTGACCCAGATCACTGTGAAGTGCAGAGACCAGAGTCCCGTCTAAAACCTGACCAGATCCATGGCGAGGCCCATTTCACTCAAGAATATAGTGTGAGTACCTAGAAAACTGTGCAGAACCAATCTCTTAGTTAAAATAATATAATTCAATCCTATTTTAATCTAAGTAGAACTGTCTCCTAACTGTCAACTGTCATTTGTAAAGCTGTCACTTGCCATTTTCTAGTTGCAAGCTGCACTTGTCTTTTTGAACTTTAAAATTTCAAATCTGAAAAACGACCTTTATTTAATCGCTCATATCTACGTGACCGTTTGTGCTAGAGACTTGCAGTAACTTTCATCTGGAAGCTGAGATCCTAGGCTTTCCTAGGACCCCAAAACGATAGTGATAGTCTTTGTAGTTCCTCTGTAATCGCGCCCGGCGCACTCGGAAAAATCTGCCGCGATTTGACATTTTGCCGCGATTTGCAAATTTCTCCACGTGTGAAAACAGAAGCTTCTTGTTTTCATTTGCCAAAAATTCGTTTAACCTACCAATTACTCCTAGATCCTTGCTAAAGTGAGCCTGGACTAATATTAACTAGATACCACTCACCCTGAACCTCTAGAGGGAATTAAAAGCATTTTAACATATTTTCACTCCATTGCCAGCACATATCAAAGCATTTTGGGCCTGTGTTTTCAACTTCTGTAGTCTAAGTTGCTGGGTGAACTGAATTACATTTGAATTGCATTTCTGACAATTGTTTGCCTTCCTTCCATTTCCCTGCATTGCATAAAAGGGGGGGGTGAATTGTACAAGAAAGTGATTACATTGTTTTTGCTGAAATCCTATCAAGTTATTTTCTGTACTGCATTTCATTCCACATTGCATCCATTGGAAACCATAAAAGTATTGTTGCTATCTTATCCATTTCATGTCAACTCCTTAGTGATTATCAAGAAGTGTGCTAGTGCCAGATTCTCCGTTGTTAATCTTTATCATATCAGATTAAGTGTGCTATTCAATTATTAATTTATTATAAAGTCTGATATATATATCTATTGTTTAAATTATCAAATAAACCTTTTAACTTGCAAAACAGAACTACTTCTTGGCTCAGTGGGGTCAGGAGGATTCCAAGAGAGGGGTGTTATATAGGGGTAGTCATCCAGAACGCATGAACTGGACATAAAGATATATCAATAAGGGTTTTCATTCAGTATTATAGACTAGGCGTTGACTTAGCTGTAGTGTTGAATTGAATCCTCTTACAGGCCTTTGCAATACCAATTAAGAACAATTCCTATCGTAGCTAGGCCATCACGCTGTTGAGAAGATTTATGGCCCTCCACGCGCGCTATATGTGAAATTGCATACACCATGACTGGGAAAGCAAACGGGCCTGTGGCACTCACCAGGGTATTTTCGACGTCCGAACCTCAGTCTCTGATCACAATAAAATTACTAGAAGTGCGGGCGGTGGGAAAAAAACAAGCGCCAGCTAACACCAAGTGTACCCCTGAACCTGCAACGACCTCAGATATGGCACAAGCACAACCACTGATGACTCCACCTCCAGGACCTACGCATATGATGGAGGCCATGTCAAAGGGTTTTGACGCCGCGCCCGAGAAACTCGATGATATCATGGCCAATATTCCTTCCATGAGGACACAGCGAGCCAGGGAATCCGGACCTATAACGAAAGCCGAGACAAGAATTGGGGCAACAGAGGACACTGTGCAGACCCAGCAGAATACATTGTCATCCCTGGTGAAAGACATGAAAATGGCAAAGTCTAAATGTGATGATTTAGGGGGTAATTCATAGAAATCAGCACACAAGTGGCGCACGCGGCTGGCGCACAGTGTGCGCGCGCGAATCCCTGCGCCAGCCGCGTGCGCCAAAACCCATTTCCGCGCACAGCGTATTCATGGATACCAGCTACCAAAACCAGCCGTGGCGCACAGTGGCGCAGCGACCCTGCAGCAGCGCCAGTTACACCCCCAAGAACGCCTCTCGCGCAGGGGAAAGCCATCAAAATCCCCAATCCAGCGCAAAGGGCTGCGCTAACCCTGTACCAGCATGGCAAGCGGGCTCTGTGTATCACTGGGGTGCGCGGGAAGTACCTCACGTCATTTCAGCTGGGTACGTGCATTTCAGGGGTACGCGGGAAGTTCCACACGCGAATGTCCTGGCTACGTGTATTTCGGGGTGCGCGGGAAGTTTCACACGTGATATCAGCAGGGTACGTGTATTCCAGGGGTGTGCGGGAAGTTCCACACGCGCATGTCCTGGCTACGTGTATTTCGGGGTGCGTGGGAAGTTTCACATGCGATATCAGCAGGGTACGTGTATTCCAGGGGTGCGCTGGAAGTTCCACACGCGAATGTCCAGGCCACGTGTATTTGGGGGTGCGCGGGAAGTTTCACACGCGATATCAGCAGGGTACGTGTATTCCAGGGGTGCGCGGGAAGTTCCACACGCGATTTCAGCAGGGTACGTGTATTAGAGGGGTGCGCTTGAAGTTCCACACGCGATTCCACCAGGGTACGTGTACATCAGGAGTGCGCGGGAATTTTCACAAGTGAATTCAGCAGGGTACGTGTATATCAGGGGTGCGCGGGAAGTTCCACATGCGAATGTCCTGGCTACGTGTATTTCGGGGTGCGTGGGAAGTTTCACAAGCGATATCAGCAGGGTACGTGCATATCAGGGGTGCGCGGAAAGTTCCACACGCGAATGTCCTGGCTACGTGTATTTCGGGGTGCGCGGGAAGTTTCACACGTGATATCAGCAGGGTACGTGTATTCCAGGGGTGCGTGGGAAGTCACACACGCGAAGTCAGCAGGGTACGTGTATTCCAGGGGTGCGCGGGAAGTTCCACACGCAATTTCAGCAGGGTACGTGTATCACAGGGGTGCGCTTGAAGTTCCACACGCGATTCCATCAGGGTACGTGTATTACAGGGGTGCGCGGGGAGCACCACACGTGAATTGCACGTGTGGGTCCTCCCAGGTGTTCCCTCTACACCCTGCATGGCCCCTGCTGGTGGCTCACACCACAGGGGCCTACCCTGCACATGTCCTGCAGGCACCCCATCCACCATGGCCATGCCCCCCAGCCAACCCACATGTCAACTTGCACTACTGCCCACCAACGCATGTCCCCTTGCACCCCCAGCCACCAGGGGCACCCTCCACCAGGCCCCCACCCATGTCTCCCACCACCCCCACACCCCAGCAGTGCAGGGGCACCCTCCACCAGGCCCCCACCCATGTCTCCCACCACCCCCACCCCCCAGCAGTGCAGGGGCATCCTCCACCAGGCCCCCACACATGTCTCCCATCACCCCCACCCCCAGCACTGTGGGGAACCTGCCAGCAGGCCCCCACCCATGTCCAACTCATGTTCCCCACCACCCCCACCCCCCAGCACTGTGGGGCACCTACCAGCAGGCCCCCACCCATGTCCAACTCATGTTCCCCACCACCCCCACCCCCCAGCAGTGCAGGGGCACCCTCCACCAGGCCCCCACCCATGTCCAACTCATGTTCCCCACCACCCCCACCCCCCAGCAGTGCAGGGGCACCCTCCACCAGTCCCCCACCCATGTCTCCCACCACCCCCATCCCCCAGCAGTGCAGGGGCACCCTCCACCAGGCCCCCACCCATGTCTCCCACCACCCCCACCCCCCAGCACTGTGGGGCACCTGCCAGCAGGCCCCCACCCATGTCCAACTCATGTTCCCCACCACCCCCACCCCCCAGTAGTGCAGGGGCACCCTCCACCAGGCCCCCACCCATGTCTCTCACCACCCCCACCCCCCAGCAGTGCAGGGGCACCCTCCACCAGGCCCCCACCCATGTCTCCCACCACCCCCACCACCCAGCACTGTGGGGCACCTGCCAGCAGGCCCCCACCCATGTCCAACTCATGTTCCCCACCACCCCCACCCCCCAGCACTGTGGGGCACCTGCCAGCAGGCCCCCACCCATGTCCAACTCATGTTCCCCACCACCCCCACCCCCCAGCACTGTGGGGCACCTGCCAGCAGGCCCCCACCCATGTCCAACTCATGTTCCCCACCACCCCCACCCCCCAGCAGTGCATGGGCACCCTCCACCAGGCCCCCACTAATGTCCAACTCATGTTCCCCACCACCCCCACCCCCCAGCACTGTGGGGCACCTGCCAGCAGGCCCCCACCCATATCCAACTCATGTTCCCCACAACCCCCACCCCCGAGCAGTGCAGGGGCATCCTCCACCAGGCCTCCACCCATGTCTCCCACCACCCCCACCCCCCAGCAGTGCAGGGGCACCCTCCACCAGGCCCCCACCCATGTCTCCCACCACCCCCATCCCCCAGTAGTTCAGGGGCACCCTCCACCAGGCCCCCACCCATGTCTCCCACCACCCCCACCCCCCAGCACTGTGGGGCACCTGCCAGCAGGCCCCCACCCATGTCCAACTCATGTTCCCCACCACCCCCACCCCCCAGCAGTGCAGGGGTACCCTCCACCAGGCCCCCACCCATGTCTCCCACCACCCCCACCCCCCAGCAGTGCAGGGGCACCCTCCACCAGACCCCCACCCATGTCTCCCACCACCCCCACCCCCAGCACCGTGGGGCACCTGCCAGCAGGACCCCACCCATGTCCAACTCCTGTTCCCCACCACCCCCACCCCCCAGCAGTGCAGGGGCACCCTCCACCAGGCCCCCACCCATGTCTCTCACCACCCCCACCCCCCAGCTCTGTGGGGCACCTGCCAGCAGGCCCCCACCCATTTCCAACTCATGTTCCCCACCACCCCCACCCCCCAGCAGTGCAGGGGCACCCTCCACCAGGCCCCCACCCATGTCTCCCACCACCCCCACCCCCCAGCACTGTGGGGCACCTGCCAGCAGGCCCCCACCCATGTCCAACTCATGTCTCCCACCACCCCCACCCCCCAGCAGTGCAGGGGCACCCCCACCAGGCCCCCACCCATGTCTCCCACCACCCCCATCCCCCAGCAGTGCAGGGGCACCCTCCACCAGGCCCCCACCCATGTCTCCCACCACCCCCATCCCCCAGTAGTGCAGGGGCACCCTCCACCAGGCCCCCACCCATGTCTCCCACCACCCCCACCCCCCAGCACTGTGGGGCACCTGCCAGCAGGCCCCCACCCATGTCCAACTCATGTTCCCCACCACCCCCACCCCCCAGCAGTGCAGGGGTACCCTCCACCAGGCCCCCACCCATGTCTCCCACCACCCCCACCCCCCAGCAGTGCAGGGGCACCCTCCACCAGACCCCCACCCATGTCTCCCACCACCCCCACCCCCAGCACCGTGGGGCACCTGCCAGCAGGCCCCCACCCATGTCCAACTCATGTTCCCCACCACCCCCACCCCCCAGCAGTGCAGGGGCACCCTCCACCAGGCCCCCACCCATGTCTCCCACCACCCCCACCACCCAGCACTGTGGGGCACCTGCCAGCAGGCCCCCACCCATGTCCAACTCATGTTCCCCACCACCCCCACCCCCCAGCACTGTGGGGCACCTGCCAGCAGGCCCCCACCCATGTCCAACTCATGTTCCCCACCACCCCCACCCCCCAGCACTGTGGGGCACCTGCCAGCAGGCCCCCACCCATGTCCAACTCATGTTCCCCACCACCCCCACCCCCCAGCAGTGCAGGGGCACCCTCCACCAGGCCCCCACTCATGTCCAACTCATGTTCCCCACCACCCCCAACCCCCAGCACTGTGGGGCACCTGCCAGCAGGCCCCCACCCATGTCCAACTCATGTTCCCCACAACCCCCACCCCCGAGCAGTGCAGGGGCATCCTCCACCAGGCCTCCACCCATGTCTCCCACCACCCCCACCCCCCAGCAGTGCAGGGGCACCCTCCACCAGGCCCCCACCCATGTCTCCCACCACCCCCATCCCCCAGTAGTGCAGGGGCACCCTCCACCAGGCCCCCACCCATGTCTCCCACCACCCCCACCCCCCAGCACTGTGGGGCACCTGCCAGCAGGCCCCCACCCATGTCCAACTCATGTTCCCCACCACCCCCACCCCCCAGCAGTGCAGGGGTACCCTCCACCAGGCCCCCACCCATGTCTCCCACCACCCCCACCCCCCAGCAGTGCAGGGGCACCCTCCACCAGACCCCCACCCATGTCTCCCACCACCCCCACCCCCAGCACCGTGGGGCACCTGCCAGCAGGCCCCCACCCATGTCCAACTCATGTTCCCCACCACCCCCACCCCCCAGCAGTGCAGGGGCACCCTCCACCAGGCCCCCACCCATGTCTCTCACCACCCCCACCCCCCAGCTCTGTGGGGCACCTGCCAGCAGGCCCCCACCATTTTCCAACTCATGTTCCCCACCACCCCCACCCCCCAGCAGTGCAGGGGCACCCTCCACCAGGCCCCCACCCATGTCTCCCACCACCCCCACCCCCCAGCACTGTGGGGCACCTGCCAGCAGGCCCCCACCCATGTCCAACTCATGTCTCCCACCACCCCCACCCCCCAGCAGTGCAGGGGCACCCCCACCAGGCCCCCACCCATGTCTCCGACCACCCCCATCCCCCAGCAGTGCAGGGGCACCCTCCACCAGGCCCCCACCCATGTCTCCCACCACCCCCATCCCCCAGCAGTGCAGGGTCACCCTCCACAAGGCCCCCAACCATGTCTCCCACCACCCCCACTCCCCAGCACTGTGGGGCACCTGCCAGCAGGCCCCCACCCATGTCCAACTCATGTTCCCCACCACCCCACCCCCCAGCAGTGCAGGGGCACCCTCCACCAGGCCCCCACCCATGTCTCCCACCACCCCCACCCCCCAGCAGTGCAGGGGCACCCTCCACCAGGCCCCCACCCACGTCTCCCACCCCCCAGCAGTTCAGGGGCACCCTCCACCAGGCCCCCAGCCATGTCTCCCACCTCCCCCATCCCCCAGCACTGTGGGGCACCTGCCAGCAGGCCCCAACTCATGTTCCCCAGCCAACATGTCATCACAATCTAGATCTTTGGTCCCTATGGTCAGCCTCCAAATGCAAAACACCCACCCGAGTATTGCATCCACCCACTCATAATTGGCAATTACATGACAGAACACCAATTGCAAGTTTCGAAACAAACACATGTCCCTCACATACACCCAATGGGTGTCAGTGAATCTCAAAACCCATATCATGATATGCATGAAACCAATGAGATGATACTACACATTGAAGTTCGATAAAAAAATATGTATTAAAGGAAACATAAATAGAATCAAAAATAAAGAAACAGAAATGGGAATGTACAAAAATGAAAAGAAGCATGTCCGTGAAAAAAAGCAAAACCAAAAATCATAATCCAAAGTAATGGCGTCCAAAGTCACTGTCCACAAAAGAAAATCCAATGGGAAATAATAATTGAAAGCCATTGCTCCATGGGTAAATTGTGAAAGAAAAAGAAAATCCAACAGTGAACTATGTACAGACGAACAAGCCAGGGTCCATTATCCCAACAAAAGAAATGAAACCTATCTAACTACACTAACTAATAAAATAAACTATATACAAAAATGTGGCCAATGTCCAAAGGGTCCAAAATAAATCAAAAAACAAAGGAAACCTAACACTACCTACATAACTATGTACAATGGCAACGGGCTAGTCTGACGGCTCACTTTTGGATGTCCCGGGCCAGGGCATCATCGAACTCCTGCTCAATGTCCCGGAGGCGGTCCTCCTCCATGGCCCCGAGGGTCCGCAGGGCCGTCGACGTGTCCACCTCCAACCCCCTGCGGATTGCCTCGAGGCACTCAGCCCGCCTCAGGGCCCTCCGCATGGAGTTCTCCGCCCTGACCATTGTGAGCCGTGCCTCTTCCGCTTGCTGCTGCTCCGCATCTATGGCGTGGCCCAACCGCTGCCACACGGAAGACACTCTCTGTCCTGGGTCCTCCTGCCCTTCGCCGATGCCTGCCCCTCCGATGTTGAAGGCCCCGAGCCTTCATGGCTCCCACCACGTTGCTGCTGCTGCTGTGCCTCTGCCTGTGCACTGCCTCTTGCTGCCTGCACATCCTCCGCCAGCTGGGGTGCAGTCGTTGATGTGGCCACCCCTGCTGGACGTCCGACTCCCGACTGTTACAGGGATGCCTCCTCCACCAGCCTGGCAGCACCGTCAGAGGCAGCTCCACAGGGCACCCAGGTGACTGATGGGTGGGAAGATGGCACGGAGGATGACTGGCGCGTAGGGTGTTCAGTTGAGGGGGGGGTCGTAGCAAGCCCCATCAAACGGAGGAATCCGGCCTGGGTGACCTGTCCCAGGAGGCTGACGTGGTCAACGAGCCATTCGAGATGAAGTGCAGTCTCCTCATGAAAAGACTCCATGGCCCGTTGACGCAACGCCACACCAGTCAGGACAGGCTCAACCCGGACCCGGATAGCCACGTCCACAGGCAGAGGAAGGCCAGTTGTCATTTGCTCATCCCCTGCCTGAAAACGGGTCTGGACGTAGGCATCCCTGCTGGTGCAAGATGATGCAGGGACAGGATCAGGGACAGGATTGCACACAGGCACCTCCGTGGCGGCCTGTGTTGCCTCCTGTCCCTGGTCCTGCACTGCACCACTAGCACCAGTGGGATCCCCACCTCCAGACCCCATCTCTGTTGCTTGCACGGCCTCCTTCTCCACCAAACCCCCCACCAACCTGGATGACTCCGTGCCATCTTCCCCCGTTGGGCCCTGTGAAGTCCCAGCTGCCCCTTCTGCTGCCGAGGAGTCCAACTCCAACCTCCGCCTCTTGGACCTCCCCCCGGCAGCTGCGGCCTGGGATGCGGCACCGGACTCCTCACTCCCCGACGAGATGACAACATGAGAGGGGAGCCGGGCCTTGCGTCTCCGGCCGCCGCTGTGCTCCACAGCACCTTCTCCGCACTCTTCATCAGTTGACGCTGCAGACAGGGAGAAATAAAACACAGGCATCAGGGCACTGTACAATGGACACATACACACATGACAGTTGTACATGAGTGGCATTGGCAAACCTCAGAAATGCCATCACAATCCCCAACACACATGTCATTTCAACTCGCACATGAGCCATACCACAACCATATCGCAACTGCCAGCACCATCCATACCCATACAACAGCATGAGCAGGCAAAGCTGAGCCAGACATTACGTGCAACACAGGAAGCGCACCACACATGTATACACACCACCACACTTGCATGCATGTGTACACCTCTGCCAAGTGTTGCAGTGTTCAGATGGGCATCCATGTCACAACTGCCAATCAGGCTTCAACATCCGGCTGTCACATGCATCCATTTTGCATCACTGTTGCACCCTTGTCAAATACACACAAATGCACATGTACACAGTGCTGATACATGCAGCTGAAAACAACATACATGCGTGACATCACGGACATGTCTACTTACATACACATTCATCCAAACATGTGTGCCCACACAACTGAATTTGGCATGCAAGCCTACACACACAAGCACCATCCATGTCTCACACATTACAGCCCTCGCATGTGTTAGCCCCACGGCCCTGTACACCCCCACCCATACTCGACCCCATACAAACAGATGTGCAACCTGCACACTACTGAAACATCACCACACGCACAGCTCACAATCAGGATGCATGTACACTTACCGCTCGACTCCAGACGGGTCTGCCTCTCAAGGACCTGGACGTGGAGCGCTGGGGATATGCGTTCCAGGACCCTCATCTGATCTTCCGACAAGAGGCCCCGGCGCCCCTTGGCATCCATTGCCTCCAAGAGGCGCAGTGCCTTGTTCAGGGTCCTGGACCTGAAGTCCTCCCAGCGCTTCTTGACATGTTGGAAGTCGCGGACTGCCACCCCCTCCGCGTTGATGGCAGTCACGATGTCAGTCCAGATCCGAGTCCGTCCTTCCTTGTCGGCGCGGGAACTTCCGAAGAGGGCATCATACTGCCCCAGGACTTGCTCCCCCAGGACACCAACTTCGGTGGCACTGAAGCTGGTGCCCCTCTGCCTCTCTGGCCGGGGGTTGTCAGTGGTGCCAGATGTTGCAGTGCCCGACATGACAACCCCAGAGGCAGGAGTGGGTGGGCAACTGGGTCCTGGGGCTGGGCTGTGGAGTGATGGAATCCCAGTCGGGAGTCTTCGGTTCCAGCAGGGGTGGTCACAGCAACAGCACCCCTGGCAGGCAGCAAATGGCAGGGCACGTGGGCAGCAGGCAGTCAGGCAGCAGCAGATGGCAGGTGGGAGCGTGCTCGGGGCTCTGGGGGCAGTAGTACGGCCTTCTGGGCAGGAGCGTGGTCTTCTGTGTGCTTACGCGTGGCCAGCTTGATACGGAGTGATTTGGCACGTGAAAATTCGGCACGTCAGCGTGTAATTCGAGGAAAGGCCCTTAGCGTGTAAGCGTGTCTGCATGCATATGCAATTTCATTGGACAGAAGGCCCCTGAAGCGCAAGTGCCCCTGTGACGTGACACGCACAGGCGTGCATGGGCATTTCAGCGCACGTGAAAAACTGCACGTCCGCGTGTAATACGAGGAAAGGGCCCATGCGCGTAAGTGAAGTGACGCGCGCGTGCGTTTCCCTCAGCAGGGGTTAAAGGTGAGCGCGCAATTTCATTGGACAGAAGGCCCCTGAAGCGCAAGCGCCCCTGTGACGTGATACGCACAGGCGTGCATGGGCATTTCAGCGCTCGTGAAAAACTGCACGTCCGCGTGTAATACGAGGAAAGGCCCCATGCGCGTAAGCGACGTGACGCGCGCGTGCGTTTCCCTCAGCACGGGTTAAAGGTGAGCGGGCCCAGCAGTTTGCTGTACGTGCCTTTCGTGGAGACCGACGTGTGTTGCTGCTTCCTGTTGTTTCGCGCGCCATCACAACTTCACAGCTATCAAGGACCTATCTCTTCTTTTCGCGGGGGTATTGGCTACGCGTGTTTTTCTGCATCGCGCTAGTCAGGCGGTGAGTCGCACACGCTCTTTTTCCTACTGCGGGTGCCCCTGTGTATCGCACCCATTTTCGATGTCATAGTAGCCTGCGTGTCCCACGCGTACGCAATATTCGTGTTACTGGGTGCCACCGCGTACTGCGGGAGGTTGAATCCACGCACGTAGGCTGCAGGGGTGCGCGCACGGTTTTACTGCAGTTTTGGGGTGCATGAGCGTTGCGTGACCCGTCACCACATCACCGGGGTCACATACAGCCTTGCAGGTGCAGGGGGGCTGTTAACATCTTTCTTCCCACCCCCTTCACCCCAATTGCCCAGGTCAATTGTGGTGTACACCTCCCATTGGCACCACTCCATCTGTGCCAGCACTACTACAACAGTGCCATGGTTGGGAGGCCACCAAAGGTGAGGGGCGCCTCAGCTGGGCGTCCTCCTCGTGGCGGGCGTGGTCGGGGACGTGGCCGTGGTGACCAGGGAGTAGGGGGACTCCAGGGTGTCCAGGGCGGCCACAGAGGGGGAAGAGGCAGGGGTGCGCCACTTGAGCACAATGTTGTGCCATGTGTCGGTGCAGTCATGCCACCACCCCCTGTTGTTCCGGGGGATGCAGCTCCTGCATCTGGCACTGGCACCCATTTGACCCGGCAGTCCGTTCCATCGACTGCCACGGGCCCAAGGGTAGTGGTAGCTGCAGGTGCAGCTGTGGACACCGCCACCCAGGCTCGGGGTCTGCCAGCGCAGGCTGCGTTGGCACTTGAAGAGCCCTTGGTAGATCTCCAACAGGCCAGGGGGGAAACCATAGGGGCAGGCCGGGCTGCTCAGACCAAGACACGTGTCCCTGGGGCAGTCATGTCATCTGCTGCCCCGAACAGCCGGGTGTTGGCAAGTGCAGGGGCAGATGCACCCAACAGCACCCCGGTTGTGAGTCTGCCAACCAGGACCGTTGCGGTCAATGACCCTGCCACAGCTGATGTTGATGCGCAGGGTCCATTAGTGGGCACCCAGCTGCCACTGACACAAGTCAGGCCTTTGGTCATCCCTCCACCTGCCACTCCCTTGGCTCAATCCACCGAACCCACTGGCCATACTGGTCAGGGCGGCATTAGCCAGCCAGGGTCTGCGCCACAGTCCAAGAGGAGGAAGGTTGCACCTGCAGCACAGGCTGGGATCCCACACACAGCCACGACCTCCTGCACGTCGAGGAAGAAGCCTTTCTGTAAGCAGGAACTGGACTTCCTCGTGGACTACGTGCGGGGCCACAGCCGTGACATGCTAGTGGGTGCCAATAGTCAGACGGCTGCCCAACGTGACACCCACTGGAAGCATGTTGCGGAACATGTCAGTTCATTCGGCCATGAGGTGCGCACGGCGCAAGAGTGCAAAAAGCGTTGGAATGACATCAAACGCAGCACTAAGGCTAAGCGTGCTTCTAATTACAACTTGACTCTGGTGACTGGCGGTGGGCCTGCACCAAAAGGAGGAGGAGCTCACTCCGCATGAGGCACTCGTTGCGGAGTTCATACCACCTGAATTGGTCGAAGGAGTGGGAGAGATGCTGGACTTTGATGCCCAGTCCAGTGAGTGTTGATGCGTGTTTGTTGAGGACGTGTGTGTTTCACTTGTGGGATGTGTTGTGCATGATTGCCGCTACATGTGACGTGTACATGGTTCTAATGTGTAAGTAATGCAATGCTTCCGTCATGCATGTCTCCTCTGCCTGCATGCGGGGACTCCATGTAGGCATGCTCCCTTGCCCCTCCTCCGCCACTCTGCACCCCAGTTCCACCTTTGCACTGGTCTGCTTCAATCTTGTTCATGTGTCCTGTGTAGATGCTAACTTCCAGCGTAGAATCTGCCAGACATATGCCGTGTGGTACAGCCTTAGTATTCGATGCAGGGTATCTCACTTGTACTGTGCATAGGTCAGATGTCCCGCAGGGACATGAGTGCCCATTCATGCTCCATGTGCATTGCACGCATGCCCCTATGTGTCCTTGACTGGATGATCACTGTAATACAAGTCCTTGGTTACATACATTGCCTGGCATCTCATCAGCCTTCCCATGTCAACTGTGGCTCAGTCCTGCGTTGCACACATGTTTAGGGTCTGACAATCTGTGTGGCTCACAGGCCTCAGCCTGTTCAATGGCCAATGACTCTGTCCAACTGTTGTTGTGTCTTCTTCACACGTGGGCGGCCTCCAGAGTTTTCATCATGTGTCCTGCTTACTGTCACAGCATCATTTGTAGTGTTGTCACTTGAATCACATTAAGCTGTTGATGCCAGTCAACACTGCCTGTCAATACACAGGTGTATGGTCAGCCTTTTGATACCATGCTAGGCATCCCTGCTTTGGTACTGGGGTGGAGGGGTGCTTGGCTTCTAGATATGGTACACATTGAATGCACAATGCACGTGATGTCTGAATTTGACATTACACTGCCTTCACATTTCCTGGCACACACCATGGAGTCCTTGTACATGTAGGTAGTGAGTGGCATACACATTTTCTGCACTGCATAGACCCACTTCCATGGAAACTGCCACCTTTCAACAGGTCTGATCACAGAAGCTATTCAAAGTTGACCCAGCATGCATGCCAGGTTATATGTTGTGTGTCACATGTCTGCCGGATGCATTTGCTGTCGGTGTGTGTGTGTGTTGTGTGCTTCTGACATGTGTAGTGACCTTTTTTTCTCTCTATTTTTCAGGTGATGACGCAATGGAGGCGGAGGATGGTGTTGTCATGCCAGACACAGGGTTTTTACCACCACATCAACCCGGCACTAGTGGGGGTCGTGTGGTGGTAGGCCACGAAAACCCCCAAGTACTGCAGTCCATCTTGTCTCTGGCTGCCTATGAGTCCAGCCTTGATGACGACTCTGACGTCCATGTTGAGTTGGATGAGCATCAAGTCCATGTGTCAGGGGTGAGTGATTCTGATGTGGACACTCCTCTGTCTGCGACCCCTGCACTGAGGGATCAGACAGTCTTGGTTCCTCCGCCCGTGGTGGATTGGGACGCAGGGTCACCCTCCACACCAGTCACTGATGTGCCTGGGACATCACGTCGACGGGGGCAAGTAGTCGTGCAGCCGCGGGCGGTGCCAACACAGCGAGGACCCCCGGTCCTTGGGTCCCGCAGGGGTCAATCCCAGCAACGCGGTCGCCGCGCGCAACTGCAGTATACTGAGTGGGAGCAAGACATGACTGCCAATTCTGAACGGCAGGGGGCAGCAATGGAGAACATCGCTGAGAGCATGGAGCGTGTGGCCCGATCTGTGCTCCCCCTGCTAGTCAGGTGCTTCTCCAGCAGCAGGCGGCACGGTCCACGGCCCACTCGCTCAGGCTGGGCATGGCGGCCTCAGACAGGGCACGCCAGGCAGAAATGTCGTCTCTGCATCAAGCAATTGCTGCTCACGCAGAGGCACACATGGATGCCCTGAGGGAGGAGTATGCTTCACTCAGATCCACTCTGGGTGTCCTTATGATGTCCCAGAGGCAGCAGGCAGAGGAGAGGTTTGCACAGCTTGAGCGTACCATCTCGGCTGAGCTACAGGCTTGCCGGGAGGTGCAGCAGTTGTCCAGCCAGGCCTTGCAGGAGGAACTCCGTGTTACACGTGCTACCTTGCAAGAGGAAGCACGTGTATCACGTGAGGTTCTGCATGCAGACCTATGTCACATCGCCACACAGAACCAGGCTCACCTGTCCGGCAGACTTGCTGCCAATGAGGGGCAAGCTGCGGCTAGGCGTGGCCAGGCTACTGTGCCACGTCCTCCTTTCCAGGATGAGCCAGACTCGGACGACCATCTATCTCCCACATAGGTCAGGCTGTGCAGGCGTTGAGCCCATGGAGGTTTTTTTTTTTGGCTCAGCATCATCGCATGTGGATGTTGAGCAGCACCCTGTACCTCCCCCCTCCTGGGTGCCTCCCCTCCCCCCCGGGTCGTATGTGGCCATTTTTGATTTTTCTTTTAGTTTAGTTAGTTAAGTTTCTGTTTGATAGTTAGTTTAATTAGGTAATGTTGGTTTTCCATTGTTAGTGTAATTAGTTAATAGTTGATTTAGTTTAAAATTGCTTGTCTATTGTGCTTTCATGTGACGGTGCGGTGCTTTGTGGCTTTTGAAGGCATCCACTGTCTGTTCCAGCTGGACCCTTCAGGCTTGTCTTGTGTATGTGTTTGCTGCTTGGGGTCCTTGACTCACATATGCCACCCCTTCCTCCCTTATCCATGGGCTCGCAAGGATGGTTCGGTGTCACAGACTTTTACACAAGGGCTTTGGACTGTCATATATGTGGCATGTCTGGTGCTGTGTGACTTGTGTTTACACCCCTAGTGGGGATGATTTTGGTGTTATTGTCCACTGTTCAGCTTTTGCTAGATGGGGTGTGTCATGATTAATGTATACATTAATTGCTATGCATTGTGTAGTATGTTTCTTATCTTTACTGTACACGTGCTTGTTGCAATTCATGCTGTAGATAGTGTTCCACACTTTGGATGTGAAAGATGGACTGATGGTGTGATTTATGATGTGACTCTCTGACATGGTCAAGTAATGAGATGCCTGATGAGACACACACAGATGACTTTGAAGCATTAATCATGTGTTTCATGCCCTTTCTGCAGGGGGATGAGCCTCCAGAGCACCTTTGCCAGCAGACATGGCCCATTGGACGACGGAATTCTGGACACGTTTGTTGGTGCCCACATGCACATGTGTGCACAAGCAGAGGCACAGGGATTGCAGACCTACATCCTAGAACTGCTGACGTGTTCCAAGGAACTCCAGGCAAGGTGAGCAGCACAGGGGGGCCACAACACAGCAAAGCTTGCACCAGGCGAGTTGCACATGCAGGCTTAGTCACAACACTGAGGGTGAGCTTAGACGAATATTGGTGTTGAAGCACACAATGCAGCTCACATGTTTTGGTGGGCTGATGGCTGTTGATTGTAAGGTTGTCTGCGACACATGCAGGGGCAGTGGCACATACCCTCTGGTACACCAAGGTCCATTGAGGCACTTGTATCAACCATGTAGCCTTCCGAGACATGGAAAGGGGCAGCTCACAGGGACATACAGCAAGGGACATGCTCGGGTGCAGTGCATATTATTTCCATGTACTTTATGATAAATGCACTGCCAACTTTGTTTCGGTCATGGTGGTACGCAACTTGCTCAGAAGTCATGGCTTGCTATATGGGTCTGTCTGCTTACCCAGGGAACATTGCATGTTGTGTGAATTGTGACACATTGGTGTTCCATTTGCCACGCACCTACCGGCGGCTGACTTACTGCATTGACTGTGTATGACCCATCACAGGGGTAATGTTATATATGGGTACGAAGCATCTACACCAGATTGTCTGTTTGGAGAGTATCTTTGTTGCTATGGGGCATGATTGGTGTTGTGTTTTTGTGTAATTGGCACGTACAGGTTGTTGACTGTGGCTCTCTTTGCAGCATTGCAGTGCTCCTGTAACCGGACCTGAGAGTGCGCAGGCAGGAGGCCAGCACTCAAAACCAGAGCTAAGTGTCTTGTTGTTTTTCTTTCAAACTGCTCTGCATAGGCTTGCTGGGGAGTGTACTAATGCATGGATGTATGTGTGGTTCAATTTGGTATGTTTTTTTCCCCCTAATCACCCGGAATCCTATGCAATTTTGAACCCTGTACCCTCTACCCGGTGTTCCTGCTTCCCGTACCTATCCAAGCAACGTTCCCTAACCCTCTTTCCCCGCTGGGGTTGCGGATGCCTGTGTAAGCCCCGAACTTGCAGGCGCCAAAACCCTAGAGGGGGTGGTTGGTTCGTACCACTCCTAAGCCTGGACTACAGAAGGCCATGACAATGATGTCCAAGTTTGTTTGGATTGTGTATGTGTTCATGCAGGTAGTACATTTTCATGCCTTCCCTAGTTTCATGTGTCATTCCTCCTCCCCTCTCCTGCCACTCATTCCAGTCATCCAGTGTGTCAACACCTGTCCCGACTGCATATCCCTGAACATCCTTCCCCACCAGGGTCTCAGGGGCCTGTGTGAGTTTGACCTTGCAGGCACCCGGGACACGGTGGCGGTGGTTGTTTCGTGACACTCCCGTGCCTGTACACGATACCTGTGACAGTACACATCCGTTCATGGTGCATCATCCTATGTCATGTACCACACATGGATCACATCCTGTTGTGACATTGTTTTACTGTGCTACCTTGGTTGTTGCATCATTGTGGTAGTACTTGGCCTTTGTGAGGTACTGCTACGTCAAGTCATCTACTGGAGGGTGTTCTGGTTCGTTTTTCTGGCTTGGATTTTGTGATTTTAGAAATGAGTGTGGATTATGAGGGTGCAGGCACCTTTTTACACACAAGGTGGGAGATGGTGACGAAGAGTAAAGGTGATCCTGTGGCCAGGTGGAATTCAGGTTTGAAGGCTCCATGACCCAGGTGCAGTTGTTGAGTGGGTCATGGTCATTTGTGAGGGGGGGGTTGTTGTTGATAGTTGCCTTGCCCTGCAGTGTGATGGGAACTCTGACATTGTAATGGTGGTATCCTATGTACATGTTGTGTTCTGCTGATCAATGCCTGTTCATGTGTTGTGTTTACCTTTCAGGTGCGAGGGGATAGTTGTGGTTTGACATGCTGGGGTGTACACATGGTGAATGTTCACATGTGATGTGTAGAGAACACTGATGGTCACTTGAGTGCACATGCATATGTGGAGTGCATGTCCTTGCAGAACCACACACTTGCACTCTGATGCACTACATGTACTCCCACCCTTGCATATCCACGTGTACACTGTTTGCCTTCTGGTGCCCACTGTGTCCCTGCAGCACATGTTCTGTGACCAATTATGGATCCTGTACATGCCTAATTTGCTTTTTTATGTGGTCTGTCACTTAGATGTGATGCTCAGGGTGTGCATCACACACAATGGCTGTTATGGCTGTTCACTGTGCTGTGCACTGAGCAGTGTGTTGCAGGAGTAGGACACAGCACACAGAAGCTGCAGTGTTGATTTTGCAATGCACAATGTGCATGTAGACAAGCATTCATTGTTATGTTACGTCTACAACTCTTGTAATGCATTTGGAAATGACTTTTTTGGGTGGGAGGTTGTTGGTCTGTCATTTCATCTGATTCCAGGTCAGGCATCATTGTCTGATGCCACTGTAGATTTTGGACATGGCAATGTGTACCTTATCGTTACTGTGTTGGTGTATGGGTATTGCTTGCCATGTCATGTTGTGGTTTGGGAGGGTTTGAGTGACATGACAGTGATGGCCATGGCCTGTTTTGCAGGTGTGTGTGATGCACACCTTGCATGTCAGGGTCATCCGCTTCTCAGAGCAAATAGCTGGGGGTAGATCTCTCTCCGCGGCAGGGCCCTCCCTCTGGAACAGCCTTCCTGCCTCACTTGAACTTGAGGGGAACCATCTCCGGTTCGGGAAGCACCTCAAGACCTTCCTCTTTGCTTCTGCTTTTTCTCTGCCTCTCCCTTGCGGAATTCTTCACTGGAACTGCACTGGAGCTGCAACTGGGCCACTCTCACCGACCTCGGTCCCTGGCCCAGCCACTCTCCACTTGCACTGCCTCCGTGGCAACCCCTGCACTGCGGTACTGTCTCTCTATCCCTACAGCCCCCCCCTTCCCAGCACTTGTCTGCACTTACCTTTGCAGTTGCCACCAGCCGACCTATGTATTTGTTTTTTGGTCTACTTCCCCTGTACGGCACTCCCCCCCCTCCCCTTCCCCTTGAACTTTTCCCTTCCCCCTACCCCTGCACTTGCACAATCTAAATGACACCTGGCCTAGTAGTACCGTTGTCTGTCTTCCCTTGTTCCCCACTCCCTGCCTCATCGCACCTTGGAATACTTGTGTATAGGCCATATCATGTCATATGTCATATGTGTGCCTTTTGGTCACACAGGATAGCTTGTGTTTAAGTAGCTAGGGATGCAGACGATGTGGCACTTCCATGGCAACTACCTCAGGGTGGTAGGGTTGCGACAGTTGACTGTCTCTTTGTCATCATCGATTGTCACCTGGTATGTGCCAGGCCTGTGTGCACTCCGCAGGGGTGGGAGTTTAGGTGAAAAATGTGGCCACAAGCTGGGTCCGGGCTTCCTTGCCACGTGCCCTGTCCCCTCCCATGGGCAGCACCTGTGTCTGTGGTTGGGGATGTGGGGGCACCACCATGTCCACCGGGACGCCCTGCCGTGTTGCAACATTGTGCAGGACACATGCTGCCACAATGATCCTGCACACTACTGGTGGTGCATAGAGTAGTTGCCCGCCAGAGCGGTCAAGGGAGCGGAAACGTGACTTGAGCACTCCGAATGTGCGCTCCACTATGGCCCTGGTTGCAATATGGGCGGCGTTGTATCTTACCTGGGGTGGTGTGGTGGGGTTCCGGATTGACGTCATCATGTGGTTGCTCAGAGGGTAGGCACTGTCCCCTGGGGAGGTGATAATAGTTGAGATTATTAGGGTTTGGGTATTTGTCTATGTGTGACTTGCATGCATGTGCAAGGGCATTTGTACTCACCTAGGAGCCATGCGTCGCCATGCTGCCAAGCTCCCAGGGCCCGGCTCAGGGCGGACATTCTGTATATGAAACTGTCATGGGTGGAGCCAGGGTAGTTTGCATAGACAGAGGTGATGATTCCCTTTGCATCGCATACCACCTGTACATTGATGGAATGCCAGTGCTTGCGGTTTCGGTAGATGTGCTCAGTGGCCCTAGGTGGACGTAGGGCCACATGGGTGCAATCTATGGCACCGAGCACTTTGGGGAAGTGTGCCACCCTGAAAAAATCCAGGACAACGGCCTGCCTTTCTGTGGGTGTTCTGGGCATGTATATGTGCCTGCGGACTGAGGGGCGCGCTGTCATGATTGCCAGTACCTGGTGTAGGCAGCGTGACTGCGTGGCCTGTGAGACCCCCCCACTATGGCAGTAGTCCGCTGAAATGACCCAGTGGCCAAAAAATGCAGGACATTGAGCAGCTTCTCCAAGGGGCACAATGCTTGGGAGCAAAGGGTGGGGGATGTAAGGTCATCTTCCCACTCCCTGACCAGGTCTAGGATGATATGGGGTGGAAACATATACCTGCCATAGACCTGGTCGTCAGGCATCCCAAAAAGGCTTGTCCGTGGTGCGAAAATGCGTGCCCTGGCTATTCTCCTCCTCCTGCGGTGTCCCACGATCAGTGCTGCGACAAATGGGGCATTCATCGTAGCTGTATATACGTGTTTGTTGTTTGCGCGCACTTTTGTACTGTGTGTGGGGACGCTTCCGCCTGCCTTCGTGTGGCGGACGCGTTGACGCCTGTGCGCGTCTTTTGCCATGCGCGGGTTTCCCGTATTCGGATCCATGAATACGGGTTGTTCGTTTGCGTGTGGGCGTTCCGTGTAGTTCCCTGCAGTACTTCCCCAGTTACGCCTTCTTTTTCACGCGTTGTTCCCCATTCCGCGTTTTACGCCGCGTGTTACGCCCACTGTTCCGCCCACTTTGGTTGTGTGCACCGCGCTATGTGCGCTTTTGCTGTGCGCGTAACGCACGCTGTGTATGCCTGCATGCGCCATGGCTGGATTGGGCGCACGGAGAGCGGGAAACACGCGCAGCGTCTTCCTTGAATCGCACGCGTGTGCGTGTGCTGCGTTTCTCACGCTTGCGCTCCCTTGCGCCTGCTTATGCATGGATTTTCGCCACACGTTTGTTCCATGAATTGGCCCCTTAGAGTCATGATCCAGGAGTAACAACGTTAGGATGGTGGGAGTGCCGGAAGATGTCCTAACAGGGGTATCAAACAGGCAGTCGAGAAAATGCTCTTGGGATCACCAGCCTTGTCCCTCTTCTTTGCAGTTAAACGGGCACTTCAAGTCTTGGGTCCACAGCCAAAACCTGGTGACTTCCTGTCACCTATTATAGCTAAGATTGTCAGATATCAGGGCAGGGACCTTCCCTTTCACCTTGCTAAGGAAAAAAGGGAGTTGCACCTGGGTTCCTAAGTAATTGGACTTTGCCAGATTTCTCCATATCAGTACAGAATGAACAACGGCAGTTCATCAGTGTTAAAAAACTTCCCGGCAGTTGCAACGTTCAACATGCCATGTTATTCCCGGCTATACTGAAGTTCCAGTTTCGTGGCAAGCTCTGTTTTTTTACTGTTCCTGATGAAGCGGTCAAGATTTTTAGAGACACAGATCCCGATGCCGGATGGCCCCAAGCAGGCTGATGATGATCCACCACCGAACTGACGTGATACTTACAGACCACACTAGGTATTATCCTACTAAGCCTGTGATGATATTGTTAACATATGACACTCCGCTGTATGAAGGTTTTTGAAAAAGTATGCTATTATGTCATATTTACATAGCAGGTCTTGGCACTGACAGCTTTCCCCACAGGAGTTGCTATCATTATGTTGTCTCAAAGGATGGGGGGGAGGCCAAGTTGGGGTAGGCCAACCAGAGGGGGGCAGAAAGGAGGGGAAGTTACGCTGCTAGATTGCGGAGGGCATTGAGGATGGCAGGAATGTTGCGACGTGGCTCGATGGTTTTGAGTCCAAGCTCATGGCTGGATGATACTTGCAGAACCAAGCCTGAAGAACTAAAGAAAATGGGAAAATGTTTGGCAGCAGAGTGCATGGTTGACAAAGTTCATATTGGTGTAACAGACATAAGATCCACTGAGTTGGGAGTTGACTTGATAGATACATCCCATAGTAAATGATGGATACTAAACTAATGTTCTGGAATGTTAGCGGCCTAGGTAACTACACCAAGTCATGCAACATCATGGCATATGTCATTAGACATGAAATTGAAATCCTGTTCCTACAGGAAACATATGCCAAGAGGGGAACTGCTACTGGCATAGCGCCGACCTGGGGGGCAAACAGATATTTTACCAACTGTTCATCCCAGGCTAAAGGGGTCATGATAATGATTCATGAATCTGTTAATTTCCCTCCGAAAAGGAGCTACATCGACCCTGATGGTGGATATGTCCTATTGCATTGTATTATTGCCGGTGCTGAATACCTGTTGGCTGATACATACTGTCCTAATGTCGATACTCCCAAAATGTTTTGACAATGTGGCTTCCATATTGAAGGGATTTATCAGGATTCCGATCATATAGGGCGGGACATGTACCTGATACTTGATACAGTGTAGGATATAATCAGGACAGCCCCCAGACCGCTATCAAGTGTGGCCCGCAAGCTGCTATTACACATTAATTCTTTGGGATTGTGTGATGTGTGGAGAACACTTCACCTACAAGAAAGCAATTCATGCACTACTCCTCGGCGTATGATAGCTCATCGTGGATAGATCTGTTCTTAGTGTCGAGCTCTTAGTTGGGGGAGATCGGGAGTGCTGAAATATGGCCCACAACTTATCTGATCACTCACCAGTGATACTAACATTGGTTCTGGGATCGTCTTCCACATTCCGAAACTCCTGGCGCTTCAAATCTCAGGCTCTCCTGGATATTGAGTACAAAGCTGAGATTCGCTCAGATATAGACACATACTTTCATTGTAATGAACCAGGGGCCACCTCTGCGGGGGTAAGATGGGAAGCATTCAAGGTATATATACGGGGAATGTCCATATCCAGGGAAGCAGGTATACTAAAAGCAATTTGGCGAGACCTTTAATGTTCTGAGGATAACCTCAAGCACCTAGAACATAGAATTATAGCAAATATGAAATGTTCCTGCTCACAGAAAATACCAGTCGCCCGACTAGTGTGTTCCCGCTTCGTTGGTCCCCAGAGGGAATCAAATATCTAGGGGTCAAAGTTACTGGGACAAAGTCAGCGTTATTAGCAGATAATTATATGGCTATGGAAACCCACGTTATAAGCAAATTAACCAGATGGCAATCGCTACCCATCAAAATGGCAGGCAGATTATCCTTGATCAAGATGATTTGGGTTTTGAAACGACTGTATATATTCGCAAATGTACCTGTCTTGCCCGGGAAGGCATATTTCGGTACATTACATAGCCTTTGTGCACAATTCATGTGGCATGCGGGGGACGTGCATAAACAAACTTCCATATGAGAAAGGAGGCTTCACAGCACCTGAACTCGAGTTATATTGGATAGCAGCACAGGCCCATTATGTCTCCTTCTGGAATGGCCATGTCCATCGACCGTCCCATGTTAAACTTGAGCAATTGGCAGTTGTAGATTCCAACCTCTGAACTCTTATACTGAACCACACCTACAGAGACGATTGCCCATTCGACCCGGTTGCTATCACGCTACAGGCCTGGCACAGGCTGCTGCCAGGGGACACAGTACCAGGCCCTTACCACAGATCTCTCCCGTAATTTAGCACATGCATGACATGGCAATACTACTTCATTCGAGGGGGCTGGTTATGAGACATTGGCGGACATGTTCCCTGAGGGGAGGTTCATAACACCACACACCTGGCGGGGGTACACTCTGGCTCTGGGCTGGAAATGCTACAGTACTATATACTCTGTGCATCATTTTGCTGCCGAAGACCATGTTTCCCCATCAAACCCTAGGAAACTACCGAGTTACAGTACATTACTAATGCATATGGTGCTCAGTGGATTGTGTCATCTCTGTATAAAATGCTACTGAACTGTTCATCCCAGGCTAAAGGGGTCATGATAATGATTCATGAATCTGTTAATTTCACTCCGAAAAAGAGCTACATCGACCCTGATGGTGGATATGTCCTATTGCATTGTATTATTGCCGGTGCTGAATACCTGTTGGCTGATACATACTGTCCTAATGTCGATACTCCCAAAATGTTTTGACAATGTGGCTTCCATATTGAAGGGATTTATCAGGATTCCGATCATATGGGGCGGGACATGAACCTGATACTTGATACAGTGTAGGATATAATCAGGACAGCCCCCAGACCGCTATCAAGTGTGGCCCGCAAGCTGCTATTACACATTAATTCTTTGGGATTGTGTGATGTGTGGAGAACACTTCACCTACAAGAAAGCAATTCATGTACTACTCCTCGGCGTATGATAGCTCATCGTGGATAGATCTGTTCTTAGTGTCGAGCTCTTAGTTGTGGGAGATCGGGAGTGCTGAAATATGGCCCACAACTTATCTGATCACTCACCAGTGATACTAACATTGGTTCTGGGATCGTCTTCCACATTCCGAAACTCCTGGCGCTTCAAATCTCAGGCTCTCCTGGATATTGAGTACAAAGCTGAGATTCGCTCAGATATAGACACATACTTTCATTGTAATGAACCAGGGGCCAC